>NC_064879.1:4684353-4794353 GCF_943734665.1 Anopheles aquasalis
CTCCATCGAGCACTGCGTGCGTGCGTGCGTGCGTGCGTGTTTGTGTGCACAAGATCAGCTTCTGTGGTGTTAAAGGTGGCGTAAAGTGCGTCTAAAAATCTTCATCGCTTGATCAGCAGTAAAAAAAAAACCTACAAAAAAAACTCCAAAGGCTCCCATGTTTCGAGTGCACGGTGCTGCAGCACGGTTTTCGTGCTAAAAACTGACAAAAAAAAATAAAAATGGTGCATCGAACGTGCATTCCCCGGGAATTGCAGGAATGGCTTTGTAGCGATGCGACGTCATCGATGCTCAGCTGCTTGGAGCTCATTAGGCTAGTTGGTGCCAGTGGCAGGTGGGATTGCAGACCGTCCAAGCGTCCGATCTGTTGGCCGTCGCTCGCGTAACGCGCTCCGCTCACGACGAGGTGCGCGACCGACGGAGTGAATGATTTAAACGACGGACAGAAGGCAAGTGCCAGAAAGTGAACTTAGGCAGGCGAGGTGCGGTTTTTTTTTTGGTCGCCTCGTCAGTCAGTCGCTCGATCGATCGATCGATCGATCGATCGCTGCTCGCTGTGGAAAGTGATCGAGATTGCACGCTGCACCCTTGGGAAGCCCTTTGGGAAATCTGTCAAACTGTCACACTTGCCGTCGGTCAGGGCCAAGCGAAAAGCGAGAATCGGTGGCCCCATGTGGTGAAGGCCCAGTCTCGGCTTGGAGTTGGGCGAATCCGTATATAGCGCGCGCGTGTGTGTTGTGATGTTCCCGTTCCGTCATCCGTTTGAATATTGCCGATTTGGCTTCCACAGCTCACGATCACGGTCTTCCATTCGGTTGCGGCCGATTGGTCATCTTTGGAGCTTTGCCAAGAGCAACGTGTCCGGGAACCGTGTGTCCGTGATGCTAATGATGCTGATGATGGGTGCCCAGCCCAACCGGGGTCCATTAAATCCATTTGGCATCCGGTTGACTTGGGCTCGGGAACTTCGCCCTGGTGCGTTTGGCCAAAAAAGCACCCCATGCCGCATGCATCTGCGGCCAATTAGTCCCCAAAGCCGGTCACATTTCCCTTCGTTTCCAGGGGGTAGATCTCTTCTCCAAGGGTTGCTTCCGAAGGGTGAATCCATCCCCTGCGCATTACGCATTAAACCGCGTAAAGGGAACGCGAGGCGCGATCGTACGCGTTTGCGTTTAAAATGCAGAACCCCCCACCCCCTCCCCCGGAATTCTACGCATACGTTTTTTTTTTTTTTTTGTAAAGCAGTAGCGCCCCCTGCACAAAGTGAAAAATCAAAATCAAAATCGAATCGCATCCGTCCGTCATTCCCGGTAATGAATTCGTTCCCTGCAGTGCGCGCAAAGTTCCACACATATTAGGCAGGATAGGAAAGGGTAGGTGCGGTTCGTCCGTCAACCAACTGTCCAGCCCAACCGGCCAACTGCAGGAACGAACAGCGAGAACGAACGTGTGCGCTGTCCCATTCCACGTTTTTCATTCACTTTTTTTTTGTCATGTGTGCCGGCCGTATGTGCGTGGTTGTGTATGTGTGTATGTGTGCCCTCCCTTTCTCGGCTCTCCATCACTACTGGTCTGTCTGGCTGTCGTGTCCGCTGCTGGCTGGCTGGCTGGCTGGCTGGCTGGCGTAGAAACCGAGAAGCCATTCATTAAAATTGCAAATCTTGCGATCCGATCCAGCACCACCACCACCACTGTCGGAACAAGGGTGACACAAAAGAGGGAGGGAGGGGGGGGGGGGAGGTTGCGGGTACATTTGGTGGCCGCGACCACGCCGCGGTAGATTGATAGGCTTTCGATGAAGATTCCCGGGGCCCTAAGCCCCCCCCCCCCTGTGTGTCTGCTGACTCCAGGGCGGGCGATCCAGGGCACCGATAATCACTCCCCCCTTCCCCACCATCTGAAGCTATGTCAGCTGACCTTTCAAAGAGGTCGTCGGGGAGGGAGGGAAACGGTGGGCCGAGTGGTGGGTTAAATTAAAACCAAACATCCTCAGCCAGAGGGAGAGAGAGGGGGAGGGATAGAAAAAGGGGGAAACCAGTCGGCGAATAATCATAAATCCGACGATCGAGAATTCGTACCATCCGGCATCACACATCCGGCAACCGAGTGTGCGACGGCGAGTTCAATTAAACTGTCGTTTGCTCTCGTCAGCGTCGGGAAGGGCTAAGGGAAAAGCACTCTCGAGCGGCTGTAAGAAGAATCAGCAGGGGGCACCCCCGAAATGGGACTGGAATGGAATGGAATCTTTGGACTACGGAACGTTCCTCGGAAGGCAAAGGTTCTTCGGCTAATTCTGGAGAACTTGGAGAGTTTTAAACTTTTTTCTTGTGATACATATTTTAAAAATTGAAAATTTTAATTCGGGATCAATCGAAGCAAAGCTGACAAAGTTATAGATTGTTGAAAATCTGCGTTTCATACCCGGATTCATGCAGCTCGGTACTTTGAAGAGCGTTTCCCAAAAAACCAACGTTTTCATAGTCGGTACCCATCCAGTACCGCAAAAACTACAGCACCGAGTGATTAGCAAGTTTCAACACATAATCTGTACACTCGTTGCCAGGTAGTCCCGTCGAGTTTTCATAAAAAATGATACTTTTTTGTAAATAATTAAGTAAACCTCGTTTTTTTAAGGGAAAATCGTAAAAGGCATCACTTTCTACATTTCAAAAATCTGTCAAACATCTAAAAATAGGAAATTCAACAAAAACTCGACTAAAAGAATATTGATTTGTATTTTTCTGATGATCCATCACGAAGCTACGATGGGCACCGGAGGAAAAAGTATCTTTTCGCAGACGCACCTTCATCAATTTGATACCATGGATGAAGTTTTCCATCAATCTTCCCCCGAAATAGTGCTAAATATGCTTCGAAACTTGTAGTTTCACTTGCCATTCACTTGAAATAAAAAAGATGAATGGTTACGTCACAAAAAATCGTCAAAAATGATTCATTTTTTGTGGCCAGAAATTACCGAAGCCCCCCCCCCCCCCCCCCGGTTAAGAGCAGATTGTATTCAAGCTGAGCGTACTACTCCGACTTTCTTTCCTCCGAACAAAACCATCGGCACGCGACTGCCGTCCGTGCAATCCCGGTTGCAATCCCGGGAATGGTAGAAACCAGAAAAGTCCCATTCTGGCTGTAGCGCAATCGACGCGAGCGTTTGCCCCCCGCCGTGTCACAATGGTAGGACAATCAGGGAGCACCAGATCGCAGCAGCAGAAGAAGAAAGAGGAAATTACTACTTGTACTTCCTGAGGCTGGCTTTTGGTTGCGTCCAGTTACCGTGCGTGCTCGAAAGTCGTGGGCCTCTAAAGTGGGAAATTGAGAAGAAGAAAAATAACAAACAAACCTCCATTACATTCCCGCATCATCCTTCCTTGGATAAAAATGTGGGAAAAAAATGAAATGCCTAGTGCAAGGACAGGGGCCACCAGGATGCTCGTCTAGTCTCGTCGTGGGGGACGAGGTGGTTGCGGGGGGAGGTTAACACATTTAAACGCACGCATTGGCACTTGCCAGAACGAAACTGAATTACGGGAAATTCAAAAGTTCAGAAACTTCGAAGGGAAATTCGGGAGATCAGCTCTGATTTGTAGCCAGCGGGGTTAAAAAAAAACAAATATTTTTATCAGTTAAAAATCGCATACAATCAGGGGTTGAATATTTTAATTATCTTGGTGATGGAGGCGGTAAAAGGGATGTATTTGGTACGTAATGACTCCATTTCTTTCCCCCCAACCCCTTTTCAAGATAGTTTAAAGCTTCTGGCACACTTAAGGGGGGACTTCGGTATTTAATTTTTATTTGTGTCACATGTTTTTAACATTTTTCCCTGAAAGCTGATCCTTTCAAGAGTATTGTGTGAATGTTTTGGATTAATTGAGGAAAAACTGACAAAGATACAGAGTTTTTAAAATCCGCGTTTCATACAAGACTCCATGCAGCTCGCTACTTTGAAGAGCGATTCCCCAAAAGCAACGGTTTTCAAAGTCGGTGGCCCTCGTACCGCAAAAACTACTGGACCGATCGATTTGATATTTTTAACACCTAATTTGTACACTTTTTGCCAAGTAGCCCTGTCGCGTTTTCATGAAAATTGTTGATACTTTTTTTTATACAAATCTGTAAAGTTCGTTTTTTATGGCAGAATCGCGAAAAGCATCACTTTTTCAACTTCAAAAATCTGCCGAAAACCGATAAAATGGAATATCAACAAAAACTTAACGGGACTTCTTAGATAAACTTAGCAGCTACGATGGGAAGTCACGACTGCCTAAATTTGTTGGCATGGATTCATTTTTCAGTGAATGTTGCTCAAAACAATACCAAATATTCTTCAAAAGTAGTAGATTATTATGTCATTTACTTGAAAAAATACAGTTGAATGGTAACGTCACAAAAAATCGTTAAAAACGGGCCTTTTTTAGACCCGAAGTTACCGAAGTCCCCCCGTTAATGGGTTATTTAGCCATTTGAAATTCTCTTACACAATCGCTGATAGAATGCAATTCGCTAGAGATGTAGAAATGTTTGCCTTTTTACCCTGACCAGCTAGAACCACTAGCCTCCCTTTTTTCCCAATTTACTTGTTCCTCTTGCTTCTCCTCCTCCATAGAAGGATGAAGCGACGGAGCTAAGCAATGCGTCGCCCAAGGTCCTAGGCGACGACCGCGTTCGCGAAACCGTAAATGCTCTCGTTGCTTTGCTAATAATAAACCACAGCGGGCAGCGGGACCGGTCAGCCACCACCCGTTTCCCGCTTCCGCCCAAAAGTTGTGCCAGCTCCACCACAGGTGTAATCCCGGGCCCGTGGCCCAATCCGTTGGCCAATCTGTTACACAGTGCGCGAACTGTACCGCCAGCCACTGGGCCGATCTGGTTCGGTTCGCCGTTGTCTTTGGCGTTTGGAAGAAAACTTTTGGTCTGATGGTGCCCCCCCCCCCCTTATTTTGGTGTACAGAAAAAAAACCCCTTCCCCTCCCCATCACAAAAAAGTGTCGGAAAGGAAGGGGGGGGAGGGAAAGAAGAAAAGTTCCCGTTTCCCGCGCAGCACACGGTTGGTGGTCATTGTTGTTGGTCGGCGAGTGGTGGCCACGATCAGTAGCCCTGACGTAGCGAACGAGTGGTGTCACGCAGCCCAGTTGGCAGCCATTTTCCTTTCCCTAATCCTGGATTTCGCTTCCGGGAGCGGCACTGGCGTTCTTTTCCTGGGTGGGGGGGGGGGGAACCATCTGGTCGCGAATCGCGAAACTAACGGATTTCAAGAACCCCCCCGATTGTGGGTGGTGGTGGTCTTTTGTGAGTAGGTCCTTGCCTCTTGCCTTGAAGGTTCGTCTTAACGGTGGTTGGCCACCAGGCGCCCGTCACCAGTTCGACAACGACGAACGGAAGCCGTCCGTGGTGGTATCGGTTTCTGCCTTACCTGTGCTCCGCTTGCGTAATACGCAGAGGACACGCAGCAAACACCAAAACAGAGAGGAAAGACGAAGGAGCTTTTATGGGCAGGAAATCGCTCCGATCGCTACTTCCCCTTAGCTTGTCGCCTTCATCTCAACTTTAATTCAATAATCTGTATGTATAAGCTGGCGCTCGTTTCACCCTCGCCCAGCGCCCTTCCCTCGTCCCTGGCACAAACTTTCCGCCACCCCCATGGGTAGCGTACGCCTCGTGCTCGAGCCAATTTCGCGCCAAGCCCCGCAATCGCTCTGATGTTTCACTCTTGACACACGCCGGCCCTTCCCGCCTTTCCCGGGGGCCCGGCGTCCTATAGGGGCCCAGGCTGGCAGGCTTCCAGTGATGAAGGGCGAGGGTGGCAACTGCACAGGGGTGCTGCTGGGTTTTTGGAGTGGATAATTTTTTTTTTTTTTTTTGAGAGAGACAAGGCAGGATGAGGGCGGCCTGATATTATTGGCAACGTATGTTTACGACAATGACAAGAGAAAAGGGAGAGAGAAAGAGAGAGAGAGAGAGAGAGAGAGAGAGAGAGAAGAGAGAGAGAAGAGAGAGAGAAAAAGAAGAGAGAGAGAAAAAGAGGATGGAAACATATTTGTAGCTTTGTCATTGGCACCTGGTGCCAGGCCCGTCTATCCCAGACTATCGACTGGTGGCTGTGGTGGAGCTGTCACTAGCAGTCGGAGTAGCCGGAGTGAACGGCAGCGAGCGGACGAGCGGCAGCGAGCGAACGAGCGAGGTTTAATGCGAGCTGTACATGTGGAACAAATGTGGCATGAACTGGCGGCTTGATTGGCGGCGTAGGGATCTGGTGCCCCGGTAGTCTAATGGACGGAGCCTGCCTTCAACAAATCCCCCTCCTCCCCCCCCCCCCAAAATCCACCCTAAAGACTAGAACACGGCAGCTGAAGGGCGCGCGATGCCCCTCTCGAACGCAATCGATTCCGTTGTTCCCGAGCCATTTTGCGAACCATCTTGCGAACTCGCTCCGGATTTGGTTCCGCTGGATTTGCAGCTGCCCGGACGGGTTGGCTGGGTGCTGGCACCATATACAAGGGGCCAGACGCGCTCGCTTGCTCGGCCGGCTGCAGCGATTGCGGCAGCGGAGGTCCGTGCCGTGCGTCCGAACTCCATTTCCATTTTGCGTCCATTTTCCTGCACCGATGGAGGTGATGATGAGGGAAGGTTGCCTGAATTCGAATGCATCCGGCGCATCCTGGGGCAGCTGGGCCAGTGCTTGCCTTGCCATGTTTAGATTCGTAAGCGGATTAGAAGTGCGGCTCATGCGTTGCCAGTGCTAGCGGTACTGGTGCCGGTGCCGGATCTCCCTGAACAGACCAGGTACATCATCCAGCTTGTCCATCATTATTCGTTTCTTTTTTTTTCTTTTTTCCTTTTTGCCTCAACTAGCGCACTCACAGTCAACCGGCACTTTCGCGTAGCGGCTGCCAACCGGCGGAACAGGGGGGATGCAATTTTGAAATCTCTGCCCCTACCCCTCTCCCCCCTTCTTTCTTCTTCATTTTGCACATCCTTGCCATCCATATCTCATCCATTCAGCGCGGAAATTCGCGTAGAAGTACCCTTAAAGTTACGATGTGGTAAAAAAAACCCACTCATTTCTATGTTTCTGACAAGCAAATCTACACGAATATGTGCGAGAACGTACATACATGCATTTAGAAGGGGGCAGAGGGAATGGGGCAGGGAAATGAAACAGTAAAAATCAATCATTAAAATTATGTTTGAAAGTCATCGAAGGCTAGGCATTTTTCCCTGAAAGCTGATCCTATTAAGAACATTGTGTAAAATTTCTGGATCAATCGAAGCAAAGCTATCAAAGATAGTGATTTTTGAACATCCGCACTTCATACATGGTTGAATGCAATGCTCGCTACTTTAAAACGCGTTTTAAAAACACGTTTCCCCAAAACCAACGTTTTCGAAGTCGGTACCCATGCAGTTGCCTAAAAACTACTGCTTATAAATAATACTACTACTTTACGCTAGTTTCCAGGATGCGCCATCGAGTTTTCATATTTATTTGTTGGAACAATTATTTAAAACTCGTTTCTTTTGCAATCCATATCGTAAAAAGCCTCATGTTTTCCAGCTTCAAACATTCTACCAAAAATCGAAAAATTAGAAATTCCACAAAAAACATAAACGGACTAACGCGATAAACATACAAAACTAAAAACAAAGCATAATGTTGATTAGCATATTTCTGCTGATCACATCGCGCAGATTCGATACGATGGGCACCGGTGGAAAAAGTACCTACTGGAAAACACGCCCTTCCTAAATTTTGATTCCAGGGGGTGAAGTTTTTAATAAATCACTTTTTCAAACTTAAAAAATCTGCCAAACATCGAAAAGAAAAGAAGGGAAATTCAACAAAACCTCGGCGGGGCTACCATGGATAATCTTATAAGTTTTCAAAAGAATATTGATTTGTATTTTTCTGATGGCCCATCACGCAGCCTCCACCGTAAAATAGTTTCTTTTCGCAGACGCACCTTCAGACATTTTTGTTGCCATCGAGGAAGTTGTTTATACAAATCTTCCCCAAAAACGAGCTAAATATGCTTCCAAAGGTTGCAGTTTAATATGCCATTCACTTAAAATAAATAAAGCGGAATGGTTACGAAACAAAACAAATCGTCAAAAATGATTCATTTTTTTTGGCCAGAAATTACCCAACTGCTTGCTGGTGCAGCTGGTGCAGCTAATCGCTCACCAGCATTCGCTCGGAACGGACGAAAGGCGAAGGAGCTGGAACAAACTCTCCCTTGTCCCGTTCGCCTCCAGTCCAGTGGTGGGGGGGCAAAACCTGTAATAAGGAGTCAATTGGCTTCGCTCTTCTCTTCACGCACAGGGTCAGGGTTAGCAGGAGATTAGGTCAATCGTGGTGTGGCATCGTGGTGTGGGCAAATCTTGCGAGAGAAGGCTGTCACGTTCGTTTCCATTCATCAACTCAACTGCGAGAACGCACGGGAACGGTTCAGTTGCGGGAGAACAACTTCCAGCGATGAGTACGGGATTTGGTTTGCCCGCTAACTGAACCTTGAACGGAACCAGAAGCTCGACCAGTTTGGTTCGATCGCACACGGGATAGGAGCGATAGCACGGTGGTTCGTGATGTGTACAGGTCACAGGTACGCGCCCGGTCGTGAATCCGAACACCCTTGACATGCCCGGTAACTTCCGGTACACCTTCCGGGAGAGCGGTGCAGTGGCCGGTGCAGTGTTTGGCCGCTGTTGCTTCGCACCCACCCATCGTTTGCTTCGTGGCCCTTTTGTGACAGTGATCAATCTCCGCTGCGTTGTGCCAGGCGGCCGTTGCTTTGCAGCTTTCTCGCTGTCAAGGGAGCTCTGTGACCTTATCATCCGACATCCGATGTATTCCGGCTCCCCCCGGGGGGGGGGGGGGGGGGGGGGGGGGGTCCGACAACCTTTTATACGCCATCTTTCAGCTGGCTGGCAGGTGGGAATGGTCAGCTCCGAGCTCACAGCTCTCGAGCGCAGTGTGAAACGAAAACACACACCACACACATACACCGTCAGCAGACATTAACACATCCTTGCTTGCTTGTGGCCCTCCAGCGTGTGTCTGGCGCAACGTTCGTTCGGTTTTTTTTTGTAATTGATCCACAGCTCTAGCTATGATGATGTTACGATTTTTTCAATGAGTTTTGTTCTCCCCGGACAGCTGGACAGCTGGTTCCGCACCTTGCCCACGAATTGGAAATTTCATCTTTAAACTCTTCGTTACCGCTACTTAAATCCGTTCTTGCCGTTCTATCGGCTTTCGTGTGGAATTTATACAAACTTTTCATTGTGAAATGAGAACACAACAACGTAAATTGAAGCCATTGCAAGCGATCGCTTGCCCACAACTGTGCAAGGGTGGCAACGTCTCGAAGTGATTCACCTGAACTGTGTCACAGAATTAAGAATAGATTTTATTTCGCCCTGCTGGGTGTTTTAATAACCTGTTACAATTCTAATCTTATTCTTTAATAAGTTGAATTGAAATCTTTCGCCTTTGTGTTTCGGAAACCATGGCACGCGCGACTTCGTTCGGCATTTTATCCCATATCTTAACCAAATGATTTTTAGAAGAGTCCAAACTCGTATGAATTATGTTTCCTAGTTTTCCTAGCAGTGTATCCCCATGTATGCTGAAGGCCAGTGGTTTCAAATCTGGAGACGCTGCGGGCCATTTCGATGAGCTTATAAAACATGGCAAATTTTCCGCACATCGTGGCTGCACAATCAATTCCTTATGTGCTAGTGCTGAACCCTATTAGAAGCAAAAATCATATTCTCCGGTTAGTATCTTCGCACAAGGAATCAAATTAATCTTGAACGCGATACTTGGTGCCTCTCGACTGCTTTTTTACTGGCTGGTATATCACAGAGACTTATGCCATAGACACGATCATTTTTCTTATTCAACGTTGCCTCCAAAAGAGACCTTTATTCGTCTGGAAAAAATATGTTGTGAGCAGCCATGCCTCTACAGGAGCAGCCGCGATCTACATCCAAGGTTCTTTTAATAATTTTTGCATACAGGTGTGACTCATTTTCATATCACACGCCGTTGCCGATTTGCCGAGCGGTCCTGATTTCGTCATAGAAGCTCCTTCACCGCCTTAACTATCGCTCGAGTGCGTACAGTCCGTGTTTTCCTCGGTTTTACGTTTCAGGGATAACCGTACCACTATCGTTTGAATCGTTTGATGGTCCTGTGCACGAATATTCTGGACAAATTCAGATGCGATAGCTTGATTCTTATCTGATGTTTGGTTAGGTTTTGAAGATGTAACATCGTAATTCATTTTCTACACGAATCCATTTCAATATTCTAAAAAAAAAACAAACCACAAATTTAGCAGTAAACAGATCACTCTTCCAAATAGAAAACACAGATCTGATCTAAATCTGTCACAGTTTCTACAGGGTGAACTGGAGTAAATTCATCACTATTATTTGTCAGCTCAATCACCTTAAAATGAATTAAATGTTTTTGTATCGCACCATCAATCGGTAAACTGGTGCAGAGACAACAGAAAGACACCATGGAAGTGGACTAAAAACAAGCCGCAACATCGCCAGAAAAGGATTTGGAAGGTAAAGGCCAGCATGCAACGAAATCCGCGTCGCAGTCCAGAAAAAAGGTCGCAGCAAGATATGAAAATTTCGTTCGATCGTTGCATTATGAAAAATGAGTCCAGGGTTAGGCCTTACAACTTCCGAAAAGCACACGATCCTACACCGCAGCAATAAAAAAAGATCGGTGGTGAACGAGTAAAGGAGTTGTAGCGCTTGCACGAACGTGGCGCATTTTTAAACTCCGTGTGCTCCGATGAGAATTTTCTTGCTTATTAATCAGTCCATAAGCTCTCAAACCGATCGTGTTTACTTGACCGAAGGTTACATACTTGAATTTCTGCCTGATGGGCGCTCTCCAATTGTGTTTCTCGATCCTAGAGTCAAAGTGAAAGCGACAGATTATCGAGAATATGTTTCGGAAGCTGCTTTTGATTAACTTTATTTTTTCAAGTAAATGGCATATAAAACTACAACTTTAGAAGAATATTTGGAATTGTTTTGAGCAACATTCATTGAAAGGTTAATCCATGGCATCAAATGTTGGTAGGCGTGTCGTCGCAAAGGTACTTTTTACGGTGCCCATCGTAGCGGCATAACGGGTCATTTGAAATATACAAATCGATATTCGTTAGAAAGATTGTAAGTTTATCTAGGTAGCCCCGGAGAGTTTTTGTTGATATTGATATTTTCCGATTTTTGGCAGATTTTTGAAGTTGAAAAAGTGAAGCTTTTTTCGATTTTTGCCTACAGACACGGTTTTCAAAGATTTGTTTGAAAAAAAGTATCGACAATTTTAATGATATCTCGACGAAATTACCTTGCAAAAAGTGTACAGATTATGTGTTAAAAATTTCAAATCGATCGGTGGGGTAGTTGCTACGATACGATGGGCACCGACTTTGAAAACGTTGCGTTTTTCGGGAAACGCTCTCCAAAGTATCGTTCAAAAATCTGATTTTCAAAATTCTGTATCTTTGTCAGTTTTTCCTCGATTGATCCAAAACTTTTACACAATGTTCTTGAAAGGATCAGCTATTAGGGAAAAATGTTAAAAGCATGTGTCACAAAACAAAATTAAATACCGAACCCCCCCCCCCCCCCCCCCCCCCCGGTAACACAAAACAATTATGGTGTTTTGAATCGGTAACACATCTTGTCAGTAACCTTGCAACTTCGCTTAGGCTTCACGTGGCCACGGTCTCTCCTGAAGACCGCGGATGCGTTCCGCAAAATTCCTGCCCCGCATAGGCCATAGAGGGGGGGGGGGGCGCCATAGAAATGGCAAGTGTGGGAGGTTTGCTACATTTTCATTACACCCACCCAGCCCAACCCAACCCGTGGACACCGTGGCAGCACCATCGTCATCGTCGTCGTCCTGCTATCGCGCTCGATGGTTTCATCACCTTGCGCTCTAGGTGGTGGTCGCCTCCACCTCCACCACACAGGTTGCGCCTGGGGGAGGTGAAAAGGTCAGGAAGTCAAGGCACCACCATCCTTCTTCTTCTTCTTCTTTTGCTTCACCTCCCCCCCCCCAAGCGGCTACTTAATCAGATAAAAGGTTCACTAAATCTTTGCTTCGCCAAGCACCGGCGCGCCGTGTTCCGTGGCCGCAGGTCCTGTGGCTTGTTGCCTGTTGGCTGTTTGGAGGACTGCTGGTGGAGGTAGGAAAAACAAAAGGACCGGGACCCACGGGAGTGTTGCCCTGTTCGATTTTGTAGTCCAAGGGTTTCCCTGTTCGTTCGCTTCGGCGGTACGGCGATCGCCCGTTTCGCCCAGTGGCCATCTGCGCCGTTGCCAAACTAGTTACTCCAGAGCACCACCGAGAACTGGTCCTTTGGCCGGCGTGTGTGTATGTGTGTCTAAATAAACGGAAAATATAGTAATGGAGAATGAGAGTTGTTTGAGAGGGGTGGAGTGTGGGGGAGAGCAAAGGGGGGTAACGAAGCAACCAACTACTGCTACTACTGCTCGCGCTATGGAATGGCAATGGAGCAGCCCAGGACCATTTCTACCACCGTGAGGAGCCCACCCACTATCACTCACCCTCCACGGTGCCAATTTCCTGCTGTTTGCACCCTTTTCGTTCACCCCACTGTCTGTTGGTGTGCTTGGTGCTGTTGCTGGAGCTGCATTCTGCTCGGCTCTTCGATGATTCCGACTTTGCTGACTTGCATTGCTTCGCGCTGCTGATGCTGCTGTCCAACGAGCCCAACGAACGAACGAACGAACGAACAGAACATAACAGAAGTCAATTCGACCTCCGTTTCGGACCGAGGGAACACTCGCCAAGTCGCGCCACGTCAAACGCTCACGTCAAACCAACCTATCGGTGCCTCATCAGCCGAGCCATTGATACTAATTGCGAGAAAGTTTGCTTTGGTAACCGCTCGCCACCGCTCGTGGAGTTTCTTTGGAATGGGTGTTTCTCTCGCCCTTTTTCTCTCTCTCTCTCTCTCTCTCTCTCTCTCTCTCTCTCTATCTCTCTCTTTCTCTATAAAAATGTACACAAATAAACAAAACTCATGTCTCCATCTCTATCAAAAAAAACATTGTTCAACGGGTTTGTAGGAGAAATCTAAATTTGCTAAATAACCCATTAAACGTGCCAGAAACTTAAAACTCTCTTGTAGAGGAGTGCTGGGAAGGAAAAGGAGTTATTATGTACCAAAAAACGAACTGACCTTGACGTTCTAATGCAATATCTGCACCAAATGGAGCTGTTAAGTCTGATCAAGTGTTTGATTTTGTTCATTAAGGCATCCGTACAACATAATCGGTGTGCATTTTTTCTGAAATTTATTTAACACGATTTTAACACGCATTTAACACGCAACATAGCGCAAAGTGTGGTTTAAAAATTTAAAAAGAAGTGATATTGATGTCACAACAAGCAAGCAGTGAAATGGTTGAAAGTGATCAAATTGCACGCCTCATTGGCCAAAAAGGGTTACTAATGATCGTTACAAGCAACAAATAACCATATCTTGACCAAGACTTGTGAAAAGTTCACCCAAAATAACAAGAAACGACAAAATTGACCTATTTTGTTCGTTAAAAGCGCTCCGCCACCGCGTGCAATATCGACCAAGGACACGGTGCAAAGCCCTAACTGGTAACAATTACCACTTGTGGCGAATGCACCAGACTTGACTCTATTAGCTGAACATTTATTTGCATCGCTGGGGGACAGGTAATGTGGCCGAGCAGCGCTTCCCTTTTTACGAAATGTTTGAAAAAATGGATGGATTTTGAAAAAAAAAATGGTACAGATTGGCGGCTTTATTGGTTAGGCATCCAAAAACTGCCTAAGATAGAGTTAAAATCAGTAGCTAACGATTGGCCATTACTTTGGCGAATAAATGATTGTCTATGCATAGGCGTTCTTTTGTTTTTCGCAAAACAAAATGGTCGTTTTGTTATGCATACACTCGGTAATTGCGTTTCTTGTAATTAGCAATAAAATAACTTAAAATACTTCGAACGAAGATTACTCAGTGGTATACAATTTCATTTTGTTCTCTGATCGTTTTTGTCTTCTTTCTGGCATCTACAGAATTGGTTCCCATAACCGACTATCTTTTGGAATTTATCTCCTAAAAATCTGGACGATTTTTCGGGTTTCATAATTGTCATCTTCATATCAAATGCATTACCATACAAGGGGCTCCGCAAAATTCAAAACAAATGGCAGTGCAATGCAAAGGGCTTTGTTCTGAGTGCATTCAATGTCTTCAGTGAGGTACTTTCTTTCATTTTTGGCGAGCACACAAAGATGTACGCGCGTCCAGCGATATCCTGCTGGAATAGGAAATTATTGCGACTTTAAAACTGAGTCTGACCATTTCTTGTCGATGGTTCAATTCAATTTGTCTCAGTTTATGGCATCAGGCATGTAAATCAATCTTTCATTTCCTTGAAGGTGACCCAAAAGCGACCTCATCCTTCATTCCGACGCTTTGAACGTTGCCCCTCGGTGAACGAATCATCTCCGGAACGGGAATTTTCCACAAACTGTCTTCTAAAGCATACTCGTTTTTATGTACTTTCCTTGAAACCGGAATCGTGGTTTATATTCTCAAGAAAGTAATAACACAAACTGTGTCAAAAATGTTCGCTTTTCGACTTCATCGAGTCAAAGTGACGTCATCGACTGCTCTTCCACTCGTCTCTCGACCCTCCGCCCGTCCCCGCGCGTCCCGAAAATCCCGCACCATTCCCGGGACGGAGACCGTTGACTCGCGCACTGCGGTGCCGGAAAACAGACTTTCCCCGAGGAAGGTTACCGGTGCGAGGGATCGCCCGGCACAAAAGGGGAAACTCACCGGAACTTCTGCAACACTGTCTAACCGTTTCGACTTTGGCGACGGTTTGCGGTGCGTTGAGGAGCCCACCAGGCCAGCGCCAGCACCAGGCCGACAACAGTACAAATCAATTATCCACGATATTGATCCACGGAATCCCACGGTGCACACGGTGCGGTTGGCGATGTCGCACTCGTCACTGTGGCGCTGCGGTTTCGGTGGTTCCCGCCACCCCTCTCCCCCCTCCCTGCCCCTCTCTCGCTCTCAGAAAATTCGATTTCTTTACGGAGTGTCCCCGTGACCGTTCTGGGTTCTGGTGCGATGGGACTATGGGTAATGTGCTTGTTGCAGACACAGACATACAGATGTTTGTGCTCGTAGGATTTTTTTCCCCGACGAATTTGCCGATCACTGATCGATAGCAGCAGCAGCAGTCGATACAGCACCTGACAAAGCAGTGGACAAAGACGCGCAGGCCAGGCCAGTGCGAATGTCAGCGCATCGAGGGTGGTTGCATTCGCCCCCCGCCCTCCTCCCCCTCCACACGCTTACGGTGATCATTTAATTACGTCGCCTCCATGACGTGCCTGTGGTGATGGCGGCGGCGGACTGCGAGTATGGTGGCACAGTGGCACATTCCCGGGAGGGTTTTCCGTGGGGGAGTGTTCGTTGTTGTTTGTGTGTCTTGCCAGGGGGATGCTGGCCTGCTGACGATTTCCGGTGAGCGTTTCTGAGCAGAGCGTTTCTCTTTCTCTCTCTCTCTCTCTCTCACTCTCTCTCTCTCTCTCTCTCTCACTAATCGGAACTTAATCTGATTTGCACGAAGCCATCGCGATGACCTAGACGACGACGACGACGACGACGACGACTACTGAGACATAGGACGTACTACCAAGGGCGCACAACAGAGTCAGTCCCCGGTCCTTCCGGGTCTCGCAATCCGTCCGGAGCCTACGCCGTTCCTGCGCCCAGAGTAGATGATTGGTACGGATGGCGATTCCCTGAGGTTCCCGGCCTCCCGGCGTTGTGCGGATCGCTTTCAATTGACTGTGCTAAATGGGGGGTGGTCAGGGGGTTGGGGGGTGGTTAAGGGGATGAAGGGGTACCCCGGGTGCTTCATGTGCGTACGGGCACTATCATACGGAGATGATTGGTGGCATCGTGGGACGATGATGCAGCCAATTCGCCCCGGCTCTCGATTTATTGACGTTTTGTCGACCCACCCCCTACCACCCCCCACACGGGGCAGATGGACTCGTTTAGTCTGTGCGGATTCCGTTCCGTTTATTGACTCGTTTGGGCCCCCTCCACCCCCCTGCCACGTCACGTCACGTCACTGCACGACTTCTCAGTCCCCGATACGCAGTGTACCGGGCGGACAGGGGGTGGGGGTGTGGGGGTTCCTGAACCACACTCACACTCATGCCAAGAGATATTGCCACAGTCTCACGTGCCGTGCCGTGCCGTGCCGTGCAGCTGATGATGCATTTTAGGGCATTATGGTTTTACGAGCAGCTCCTTCGGGTAACCCGTAACCCGGGCACACTCCCCGCCCCCCCCCCCCCCCCCCCCCACACACACTCAGGCTAACCAGTGGCTACTATATCGCGCTCAATTTTGTTTGTGGAAAATGAATTTGCGCCCGGCAGTATGAGCAGCTGCAGCATCATCATCATCATCATCATCATTCGTTTCGGAACATTGTCTGATTGTACACAAACACCCTTTCCCCCCCCCGGGGGATAGTTTCCGTAGTGTTCGGTGCGGAAAATATGACTTCAACTTCGTTTGGAAGCAAGCTCCCAGGAGCAGGAAGCGAACGGGAGGGGTTTGCGGGAGTGTTTGCGTTTCTGCGCTCACTCCGGTGCACCGCGTTACGTTGATTGAAGCAACTCCCGCTGCAAGCAGCCGGAAATCAGCTTGTCAGAGCGCAAAATGCGCGTCATCCGATCGGCATTGCCCGCGCTCTCTCACATTTTCCTTTCTTTGTAGGATTGCGTCTCATTTTTTTTTTTTTATTAAGCTGTCACAAAAATCTTTCTCAGACGTAGTGGCCCTATTCCAAGCGTTTTTTCTCATTTTTGAGACACCTGTCCGACTGGTGTCCGGTATTCCAAGCGTCTCATGACACACCGATCCCAGTCTACGATGACAGGCTCGCTGTTTGATGCCAAAAAGGTACCTATGTTTTTTGATTATTGTGTAGATTTCTATTCTTTTCGTTACAAAAAGTTCGAAATAAAATGAATACAAAGGGTTACTTTTAATTAAGCAAAAATGTATGCATGAGTCACACGTCGCTTAACAGTTTGTAATTAAAGTACTGTGTTTTGCGAATATTTGTAAGAACGTAGAGAATCGTAGAACTGAACAGTATTTCTGTTCTTTTTAACCCCCAAATGCGTGCAAAATCTAGCCTCCGATTTTTTATATCCAATCATATGGTTTAAAAGGGGACTTCAGTTTTTAATTTTGCTTGGTGACACATGTTTTTAACATTTTTTTCCTGAATGCTGAACCTTTCAAGAGTATTGACAAAGATACAGATTTTTGAAAATCAGATTTTTGAAAGATACTTTGAAGAGCGTTTCCCAAAAAAGCAACGTTTTCAAAGTCGGTGCCCATCGTATCGTAAAAACTACTGGGCCGATCGATTTGAAATTTTTAACACAGAATCTGTACATTCTTTGCCAGGTAGTCCCGTCGAGATATCATTAAAATTTCTGATACTTTTTTTTAAGCAAATCTTTAAAAACCGTGTCTTAGGCAAAAATCGTAAAAAGCATCACTTTTTCAACTTTAAAAATCTGCCAAAAATCGAATAATTGGAATATCAACAAAAACTCTCCGGGGCTACCTGGATAAACTTATAATCTTTCTAACGAATATCGATTTGTGTTTTTCTGATGCCCCATCACGTAGCTACGATGGGCACCGTAAAAAGTATCTTTTCGAAGATGCACCTTTCTAAACATGACGCCATGGAAGGAGATTATAATAAATCTTGCCCAAAATAGAGCTAAATATTCTTCGAAAATTGCAGTTTCATATGCCATTCACATATAAAAATAAAATTCAATGGGTACGTCAGGAAAAATTGTTAAAAATGATGGTTTGTTTTTGTAAGAAATTAGACGCTTGAAATAGGGCTCGTAGTGTGGGTTTCGCTGCCGCGCCTACTCACCTAAAAAACAAAAAATGTATCCCTCACTATCCATCCTTAGCCTTGATCTTGAGCCCCTGTTGTTTGTCGATTTATGCAGCATCCGAGGCGCTCCGCGGAGAAAGCTGCTCCGGTCGGTGTCGGTGTCGGTGTCGGTGTTCGTCATTTCGCTTCGCAAATGGTATTTCTGGAGGGAAACCCAAGGAAAACGATCTCGTACCCCCCCCCCCCCTCCCCCCCGGTCCTGGTTCGGAGCGGCCATCAGTCAAAATCTGAGGCTCGTAGACGGTTCGCACGAAGAGGAGTTCTCGGCACTCGAATTGCTCAGCGGATCGCGTGAGGTAGAAGGAGCACTTGCACTTTGCACTTTGCACACAAACACCCCGTGGTGGATCACCTTCATCATTAATCATCAACGCGTCGTGGGTGTTTGCGATGCCACTCACACTTCTCTCTCTCTCTCTCTCTCTCTCTCTCTCTCTCTCTCTCTCTCTCGCTCTCTCTCTCTCTGCACTTGCCTCCAGAAACGATACTTTGAAGATTGAGTTGTTTTGAGCAATTGAGCCGCAGGCAGGCTGTTGATGAGAGAACAGTACACCACCCCACCCCCCCATCCCCTGAGAGCGGTGTAATGGAGTGGCCCGGTGTGAACGAACACACACAGCACACTCCCTTAACGTTACGGGGTTAAAACTATTCGGCTTCGGGTTCGTCTTGCACCTGTTTGAGTGTGTGGCGTGTGCAAAATCTCATTTTCTTTGGGATTTTTCCATCACCCAAAACGGTGGATAAAGAGAGAGAGAGAGAGAGAGAGAGAGAGAGAGAGAGAGAGAGAGAGAGAGCACGAGTGGAGTGGCACGATTTGGGATCATTGCCAGCTGTCTGTCAACTTTGAGCGAGCGAACACTTTGAACGACGAGGTCCCCCTTCAAAACGCAGCGTCCAGCACCGCCATGCGATACAGTAGCTCAACCTCTGGTCTGGCGCATTGCCACATGGAGCCTGCAGAAACTCCCGGCTCTCTCCGCCTCACTACGTAAGATGCACCGTGCACCGGGGGTTTTGACGGTAATTTATGTTTATTAAATTCTCTCCCCCCCGTTGGAACTCGCGGTTCCCGAACTGGAGTGGTGGTGGAGGAGGAGGTGCACGTCGTCAAACACGCGGGCAACGAGCTGCACCCTTGGAGAGCAGCAGCAGCAGCCTGACTCGATGATGATGATGGTGATGACGCCATCAGGACCCCTTTTTTGGGGAAGGAAATCCCGGTTTTCACGGCCCCCGGACAAACTATCTCGTGCTGCCGTGGTGTAGGCCAGGCCACAGGCCCAAGGTTACCTCAGTACCGCCTCCAGCAGCAGTCCTGGCCAGGCGATGGTGGATCATGCTCACTTTAGAATTTATCGACTGAACGCCACGCTGCGCCGCGCACGGCTCACTGCCTGCTGCTGCCGTGTGTCTGCGTGCCAGCATGTGTGTCTGCGTGCCCGTATGTGTGTATGAGTGTACGGAGACCGTGCACCACCTAAATCGCAATTATACGGGAATAAATATACATTTCTCGATTGTCTGCCTACCCGTTCGAGGGTTCCTCTCCCAAAAAAAAAAAAACCCCCCGTTCCCGTTCGAATAACTTTCATTCCTGGGGATGGGAGGGAAAAAAAAGGCCGGAACCGAACTTGAAATCCCGGTGGGCGGTGTGGAGTGTCCGTGTCGTTCGTGTGTGTTTGTACGAACCGAAGCAGCAGCAGCAGCTGACTTGCGGCTCCGAACGGTCTTGTGCGATTGCAGTCAGAAACCGAATGGTTTATAGGAGGAGAAGGAGGTGATTGGGTTTGGTGCGATGCGATGCCTGAGTGGGGGGGGGGGGGGGGGGAGGAAAATGTGCGCTGTAAGTTGTTTGGCTTAGCCAATTTTACTTTTCCATTTCCGGCTGGCTGAACCGCAAGCAGCGCGCGTGGCGAGCGAGTGAACGAACGAACGAACAAACGGCAGTGGCTGCATCAAAGTCATTGAACGATGAGTTGGGGTTGGGGTTGGTTTTTTTTTGTGGGTGAGATAGAGAAAATGGGGTTGGGAATGAAAGGTGCTATTAATCCTCGTGCTCACCCACACATACCTCCTGCTCACAAACAATCGAATAGCGAACACTCTTGGTACGATTCCCTGATAAGGGATGATAGGGGATGGAAGATGCGCTACAGGCCTTTCCCGGTAGCGTGTGCGATGGTAATTACCGTTGGCGAGCGACTTCGATCACACACCTCCTCTAAATTGTACCCTCCGCCCCCTACCCCCTCCCCCCGGGGTCGAAGTAGTCTCTTCGACGTGACACCATCGAAGAACAAGGATTCTTGTACAAACAGACGCTTGATTCCTCGCTCTCTCTCTCTCTCTCTCTCTCTCTCTCTTCCTCTCGCTGCGTTACTGGCTACCGAAGGACGTTCGCTTTGAACCTTTTGCACAACTGCACGATCAGATATCACACGCGATGCGCCGCGCACCGCAAAGGACCACTTCTAGGGGTTGAACAGGGGGTTGATGCAACAATTTGCATTTGGGCCCTGGGTTTGGGCCGACGGTTACCGGGGGTGGGGGGTGGTTCAGGGCTGTTGAAAGCCATTACCGACCGCCAGGGCAAAACTCCTGGTTAACTACATAATTGTTTTGTTTCGATTTCTGGTTCCGGTGGCTAAAACGTCCCCCTCTCGTGCCCACCGCTCACGGTCTAATTGATACCCCGGTCCGGCCTGTCCTGGTAGTGGTGGTGGTGAGGTACGTACTGAACTGCGCCAGTAACGCAATAGTGGAGTTGAAGCACGAGCTTTCCGTTTTTCCCGGGTGTGTGTTTCGATTCGCATGTTTTTTTTATTTCCAATGCACAAATTTCGAATGAATGAAATGTTTTTTTTTGTTGTTCGAAAGTGCCGATGTGTACGGATACGTGCAAAAAACACGAGAAGTTTGCAGGAACTCTCACAGGAAACAGTGTTCCAAAGTGGTCCTGATCAATTACCAGGTGTATGCAGATGAAACCGACCTTTTTGATTTGCGTAAAAAAATGCTTTTTCTTGGAAAATGGAGAAAAAGCTATTCTTCAAAGTAATGGCCAATCGTTCGATACACCTTTCAACTCTATCTTGGGCAAGTTTTGGATGCCTACCCAATAAAAACCGCCAATCTGTACCGCCAATTTTTTCACAATCCATCCTTTTTATTAAATTTTCGTTAAAAAGGAGTCGCTGCTCAGCCATTGCCTGTCCCAACGATGCAAATGAATGTTCAGCTGATAGAGTCAAGTCTGGTGAGGTTAGCCGCAAGTCGTAATTGTTACCAAATGTGGCTTAATTTGGTGGCTTCTAACATTTTTGATGGTTGGTGGTTCTCACATTTATATCACTACTTTTAAATTTTTTAAACCACAATTTGCACTGTGTTCCAGTGAGAGCATACCCACCGTAACCTTCAATAAAAAATTTGATGCGACTCGGTCGCCGATTTTTTGGAGCTATGTCTCTATCAAAGTGCATAGTTTTTTTGGGTTTTTAAATGTGTTCGAAACTTGATTTTTTTTAAGGCTGGTAGGAGAGAGAGATATCCTTAACAAACGGCTCGTCCGTTATTATATGTGTTAAAAAAAGGAGGGAAAGATAAAGGAGTTCTTACGTACCAAATAGTGTTTTCGGTTCCGATGGAGGGGCCTGGTACACACGCGTTCCAGCTAGTTTTGTCGATGTCGTTGTGTGTGCGTTATGTTTGCAAAAATCAAGCAAACAAACAGAAAACCAAACAAAACACGTATTATCATTACTAAATGATCTCAAACAGATTTTCTTAAACGACTCGTCTTTGGTTCATTATTTTGATAACCTTTTTCGGTACCAAAGTCATCCAAACAAAGCTTACTTGATTTGATTTTACAAAAAAAAAACTATTATAAATGAACGAATCCGTGTTTGTTTTTGTTTGCTTTGTTTGCAAACACAACGCACTCACAGCGGCATCGCGGCATGCCAAAACTGGCCGAAACACGTGTGTACCAGGCGCCTCCATCGGAACCGAAAAATACTATTCGGCACCAAATTTTGTGCGGCCACCACCACCACCACCACCACCAAAACTTCTCCACCTTCCACACACTCCCTGCTGCTGCGCGGTGGTGGTTTCCGCTTCACTGAAACCCACCACTGCCACTGATGCTCCCCCCGCTCCATTCCCTCATCGTGCGAGTCTGAATCTACCCTTCTGCTGCCTACTCGCGATTCGCAACTTTTCTGGTCCACTTGCTCACTAGCACGCGTGCAGGGTGTGCACGCTCGGCACACTAACCCCCTGTGGCCCTGTGCCACGGCCAACGTTTGAACTGTGGGTGCTGCGATGAGCGCTCGCGCGTTAACCAATGCAATGCTGGCCACTCCATGGGGCCTCTGTCACTGCGCCACCGAGAGAGAAGAGAGAGGGGTGTGGGGGTGAAGAGAGAGAGAGAGAGAATAAGAGAGAGAGAGAGAGCAAGGGAGATTAAAGGGCAGCAGTGTGGGGTTCGCTCTTTTATCTGCTTCTTCTTCTTCTTCTTCTTCTTCTTCTTTTCGTTTGGTTTAGCTCAGCAAAGCTGGGTGCCCAGAGTATTCCCACTGTTCGTACCGTACCGTACCAAATGGTGTTCCAAAACATGGGAGAAGGGGGAGGGAGGGGGGGGGGGTTATAGAGAGTGAAATGCCGCCAGGCCGGGGGGGGGGGGGGATTTAGGGTTGGGTGAGGTGGTATCGGTGCATGAAAGCATCATAAAACATTAATAACAGCCGGGCAACCACGGCTGCTGACCGGGCCCGTCCGTGGTCCCTTCTGGCAGTCCCTGAACAATAAGTGCATCCCTCCACAACCGCCCGGACCCCCTGCATTCGCAAACTGCATCTTCATTCGCTTAGCTACTGCTGCGATCGTGATGCGCTGGCCAGGCTGGCTGGCCAGGCTGGGTGGACGAAGTTTCCCGAAAACCCAAAAGTCGCGTGGCTGCAGCTGCGGCGCCAAACTGTGGATGTGAGTGTGTAGAAGTTTTTTTTTTGTTTTTTTTTTTAATTTTTTATATCCGGTTTACCTTCGAGGTTTTCGCAGTCGCAGTCGCATTCGCAGACACTGGCTCAGAGGTGGGCAGTCGGACGGCCACGGACGGATAATGCTAGTTTAGTGGGTCGGGAATTGGGGGGCTGGTGGGTGGAAGAGCGCTCAAAGCGGGACGACAGGATAGGAGTGACAGGTGCCGCTGCGGTGCCATTCCACCAGGACACCAAACTTGCATTATCATCATCATCATCATCCTTATTATCATCGCCATCTGCTAATTGTAATCACATGGAAATTGACTTTGTTTTCATCCCCCTTTTCATCCCCCTTACACAAATCAGATAGGTCGGACGAGAAGACGGATCACAGAGAGCATCGAGAAAGAAGCAGAAGCAGTAGAAGAAGAAGAAGGAAGTTGGCCGGCAACCTCTGGTCAGCGGTGTGGACCGCTGGTCCGGCCTTCGCTACCCTTCCCAGCCTCCGTCGTACCACGCAATCAACCAAACCACCAAAAGGCAACGGCGATCGCTCGCTCGCTCGCTCGCTAGCTCGACTCCAGCGTGCAAAGTGTGCGTCCAGTCCAGGTGGTCCAGTCCTGTCTGTGTGTTTGTGTGTGGTGCGCGTGGTGGTTGCGGTGCGGTGGCACGCGCTGTAACCGGCTGCACTTGGACGCACGAGCCCCGTGTGTGCGCCAGTGTAATGCATCCGGAACCGGTGGCTCCCAGTAGCAGCAGCAGCAGCAGCAGCCAGCGGAACGATTCGTGCCAACAGCGTCAGCAGCACCAAAAACACCATCAACATCAACCTCTGGCAGCAGCATCAGCAGCATCAGCAGTAGTACAGCCGGTAGTCGCTGGTGGAGCTAGCAGGACGGAGCAGTGGGAGGTGTGAGTGGGCTACCGGAACCGGCTGAAGAGGGAAGCAGGGAAGGAGAAGGAGTTGCCGGTGCCATGGTCCAGGCAGCTGGCTGTGAAGACCACCACCAGCAGCAGCAGCAGCAGCAGCAGCAGCAGCGTGCTAGCGGCAGCGGTGGTGGATTGCTGTTGCTGAGCGGTCGAAACGTGGCGGCGGTCGCGGTGTTGCTGTTGTTGCTCCAGATACCAGGTAAGCTCTCACACATTTAAAGAGGGTCGCACGTCGTCTGTTTACAGCTTGTCGCGCGCTACGGACCAGCCTTCAAGACGGACTCCGGTCTGTTCTACCTTTTACACCGTGTCCAACTTCAATCATGAATATTTTCATAAAGGGTGGACCATTTTTTTTTTTCATCAGAGCGTTTTTTTTTTAATGGCAATTTTATAGTAATCAATTAAATCGCACGTGGCACGGACGACTTGCGTAGGCTAGTTTTCAGGCTTAGTTTTTTTTGTTGAAATTGTTGCTTTAAGATAAAGCAAACTAGGCATTTTATGTTCGCTTAGTTTCAATGATTGTATAACCCAACGTAAAAGTCCAGTGGGTTAAGCACTGGTGAACTGGCAGACCTAGTCATTCTTCGCTCAAAAGTCTGGTTAAATTGTCCCTGCACCAGTTTTGAACCAAACTTGCCCCTCCGAGGGCGCACCATCTTGCTGGAAGACATAATTTTCCTCCCCATATAGTCTTTCCCGGCTAAGCTTCACCACTGTCTCTAAAATTTATTTATTTTATAACACGTTAAGTTATTTTTTACGCCTTTTCCAATAACGAAAAAGGTGGGATAATTTGCCATGCGTACAAATACGCCCCCGTCAAACGATCAAGTTAGTCGCATTTTGAAAATTTAAGGATATTCTTTTGGCTATCTGTTACATCCTTAATGTTTCTGGGCCACACTTTAGTTTTTTTTTTTTTGACACCACAACATTGCTCTAGAACAAATAGCTTTTCACCAAAGAACACAAGTCGTGACCAGCGTGCCGCGATACGAGAAGCGTTGCTGTTTCATTTTTTCTTTTAGTTCGTTAACTTGAGAAATTCCGTAAACTTTCCTTTTTTCATCAGTATTGCATTCTAGGCCCTGTTTTAAAAAGTTATACGTAGTTCAAATCATAACTTTCAATTCGTATCGAATATTCAGGCTTCGTTCTCGAACGGTCTAGATCACTTTTTCTCTACTAGCCGATCGCTTTCCCCCGGATCTTATTCTGCAATTTAACGTGGCAATCTCACGCTATCTTCTAGTGGTTCGATATACGAAATCACGCTTGATTCCAAAACTGTTTCAAGCATTTTAAAATGAAGCTTGGACGCTCTCTATCTAACTTTTATTTTTATAAAACAGTCAGGTAATGGATTCATCGTTACTAAAATCAGACCGCCCCAACACATGAAACAGACCAATCCAACTGCCAAAATGTTAAAAAGAAATGTAAAAAGACTTGCAGGATGGTCAGGAAAGTGTTGAAGGCAAAGTACGTTGTCCAGGGCGACCATCAACGTCCAACGACGAAGCTCAAGCCCAGCAAATCACAAAATCGGTGCTGGAAAACCGTCAGTTGATAACTAGACACCTTGCTGACGATATAGGCATAGCCAGATAATTCATCAATTACATTTTAATAAATGTGTTTCGGGCCTCAGACGCGCCCGAACTCGACTGGTACCGTTCGTGGCCAAAAACTCAATTTATACCGTTCCTAAACCACCATATTCGCTTGGTTTGGCTGCTTGTGGCTACTGGCTATTCGACAAGCTCAAAAAACTCCCCCCCCCCCCCCCGGGGGGGCCACCGTTTTGACACAATAGGGAGCCGAGTCACGCGGCTGCGAAGAAGTAGCTGAAGTGCATTATATCCGGGAGCTTTCCAAGCAAATCGAATGTCACAATGTGGTACTATTTTTGGACACAGTATACTACATCACCGAATGCAATCAATCAAAGAGGTGGTGGTGGTGGTGGAGTAGCTCACACTGAGATACTCATACTCGAATGCAGTAAATACGGAATACTGTAGTGGTGTAATAATTGAGCGCAGTCCCGATCCAACATCGCATCTCATTAACCTGTTAGCCTTTTGCGCAGGTCAATATGGCTGGTGCTGCTGTTGCTTCACGCCAGGAATCTTTCGCGCAAAGCACTTCCACAGCCAGCCAGCTGCAGAGCCGCGTTGCCACGGGGGGGGGGGGGGGGGGGGGGTTTGATAGATGCTAGATTACGAGTGATACAAAACCCATTCAGCCCTTGTACCACTTGTACCACCGACCCTGCTCTAACTCTTTCTCCTTCTCCTTCTCCTTCCCTTCTCTGCGAACATTTATGGTTCTTCCTCGAAGGAGAAGCGGAGAGAGAGAGAGAGAGAGAGAGGGAAGCGACGACGACGATGACGACATGCAATGAGACGATATGTGGCGTTATGTGAACGTTAAAATATGCTTCCTTCCGCACACCGCGACAGGACGCGACAAACTCCTGCCTTGCCCTGTCCTGTCCTGTCCCCGGGAACTAGTGACAGCGGAACGACGACCATGACGACGATAAAAAGACGATAAAAAACAACTCCCACGCTCCCTGCCTTTCCGGGGGGCACCACCAAATCGTGGTGGTACCACCGCACTTTACAGCATGCCGTCAGCTTTCAGCTTTCAGCAGCAGCAGCAGCAGCAGCAGCATCAGCTGCTCACTCTGCTGGTGCTCGGGAAGTTGTTTCTTAATTTGGATCTCTCCCGTTCCCATCCATCCATCGAGGCCACGCCAAATTGCTTCCTCCCTCTCGCATTCCCTTCCCCCTTTCTACCCCTTAGGACACATAGATGTGTGTGCGTATTTGGGAGGGGGGGGGGGGGGAGGGGTTGAAGAGAGCGAGGGAATGATGAAAAGGAGTCAGCACGAACGATCAGCACGGGTTTTCGGGTTATTTCGTTTAGGATCAAAAGAGAGCGAGTGGGAGAGAGAGAGAGAGAGAAAGGGAATGAGAAGGAAGGAAGGGGGGTGGGTTGGGCAGATGATAAATAAAACTGCTCAATGGCGCTCTCTGTTGGCGCTCGTCATTTTATGCATCCCAGGTCCAGTGTCTATGGTCCGTAACCGGACGTCGTCAGTTTTGGCCGACGCCACTTCGGGGGGGGGGGGGGGGGGGGGGTTTGATGGGTGGAAAGAACCCCCCCTGTTACCCCTTTCCCCTCCGCCCACACACTCCAGGTCGGCTCCGATATGCAATTTGTGAGCTGCGAGTGTTGGTGCCTGGGGTGAGGTGTGGTGAAGTGATGTTGGGGGGGGGGGGGGACGGGGTGAATAAGGCATAAGACGAAGGAGGACATCAATTCGGCCTGATGCTCGCAAAACCGACACCAGTGTGGGCTCGAAAGGGGGTGAGAAATGGCTTGCTTAAGACGTATTATATGTATTAGAAGGGGGTGTGTGGTGGGTGTGTTGTGAGTGTGGTTGATGTTTATGTTTTTTTCTCCTGCCGTTACTACTTTGACGCGATGCTGACGATGCGGAGACGGAGACGGAGACGGGGAAGGAGGAGACGGTGGTCACTAGTGAGTAAAATTAGAAATCGTATCTTATGGCGGTACCGTTGGGGACCGCCGCCACCACGCCAACCAGTGATGAGCTTCCACTTCTCTCCGCAGTGTCCAGAAGCAGCATTACCTTCGCAATAATGCGATGGAACCGAGACTGGACGTTGACTGGGAATGTTGGTCGCTTAGAGAGCGTTCTGGTGCATCCGCGAAACCGCATCCCGAACCGACCACCTGCCATTGGTATGGCGGGCAAAAGAAGAAGATTTAAGAAATTTTTGGACCAAAAAAGGCTCATTTTGGACGGATTTTTCGTGAAAACCCCATTCAACTTATTTCTTTAGAGTTATTGCCATACACTGCGCGAAATTAAAATAGCACCACCATGTTTTTCGGCAGTATTTTTCCAAAAATCTTAGAAACAATGCTAGTCTCTATGTTAATTTTATTCGTGAGCTCACTATCGATGTTTTGAACTGCTATATGGGATATTTTTTAAAAGTATGAACATTAAAACTTAATTTTTAATAAAAAAAAGTGCGAAATAAAAATAGCACCACCTCAGGTTAATTTTACTTTTTTCACTCATTTTAAAGAACTATGTTTTGGTTTTCAGGACTATGAAAGTGGACTCTAAGTACGTGCAATTAGCAGTGAAATAATTTTTTTTCCTTTTGATTTAGTTCCTATGATTCCATCAGACCACCTAACTTTAAAGGGTAAAAGGGAAAAGGTAAAAATTATAACCTATTATAATCAGCGAGCTTATCTAACAGAAAAATGGTTCAAATACCTCATTAAGCATACACAGCTGATGGAAAAATGTTGAAAAATAGCGATAAACTTGATCCTATCGAGAATTGTGGGGAGAAAAGTGGGGTTTCCGCAAAGCATGACAGGACAATGCTACAGATTTTGATGAATGGAAAAAGATCAACATCATAAATCCGAGCAAAATTAGATCTGACAGTGACTACACGTCACGTACAACAAATGCTGGCAGGTATTGAGCACTTGGAGTTACTCAAAAGACTTGGAGGACACAAACTAACTAAGCTACATAAAGTGTATTATCTGAGCTTCGCGAAAAATCACATTTCCTGTCCGAAGAATGGAATAACTCGATCATTTATGATTTTAAAAGGTCAACCTTGATGGCTTAGATGAGTTACAATACTACTAGCTCGATTTGCGCAATGACTAGATTTAGAGATGGGCTGGAACTTGGTCGCTCACACATTGAAAATATAGGAAAACTTTTTCCGCCTCAAGTAGGCATCCGTTGGCTTAAAGAACAATAAAAATGCAGTTTGAGGATTATGTACACATGTTAGAGATACTTTTGAATCATCATTGATGGGTCAAGACTTTGTTTTTCAACAAGATAATGCTGCAACTCTTCATTCACAACGCACAAAACGTGGTTTGCTGATAAAAATACAGAAGTTATCGAATGGTCAACCCGTTTTCCGGATCTGAATCACATAGAAAACCTTTGGTATATGCTTACACGTCATGTTTATGAAAACAGAAAGCAATTTGAATGTGAAACAGGCTGAAATGTCGAGTTCTGGAGCACTGAGAGCAAATCAGTCATCTAATGCTTGAAACTCTGATTTTTTTGTCTCGAAACATTGGTTTAATTGCTGAACTCGCATTTAATTGCAATCAGTTGTTTAATTGAAATCAGTTAGTTCATGAACAAATGCCAAAAGCATGATGAATTTTGAGAAATACAAATGGATTTTGTTGAAAATCATAAGTGGTGCTATTTTTATTTCGCACCCTTTTTTTAGTTTTCCAGGATTTTCCAAAAAACGGCTAAACCAAACAAAACAAACTCATGCTAGTTTAATCCGTAACAGTTTTTAGCACATGTAGCAGAAAGCATTTGATTGAAACTTAATTATTCGTCTTTTTATAAGTAAAAAACTGGGTGGTGCTATTTTACAAAACATCATCCCCTGGAAGCAAATTTAGGAAGGGCGTGTTTAAAAACAGGAACTTTTTCCGGTGCCCATCGTAGCTGCGCGATGGGTCATCAGAAAAATACAAATCGATACTCGTTTGAAAGATCGAATATTCCTTTAATCGATTTTTGGCAGATTTTTGAAGCTTGAAAAAGTGATGCTTTTTACCATTTTGCCTCAAAACACGATTTTAAAAGATTTGATTAAAAATTAGTATCAACAATTTTCATAAAATCTCGACGGATCTACCTGGCAAAGAGTGTACAGATTATGTGTTGAAAATTTCGAATCAATCTGTGCAGTAGTTTTTACGGTACTGGATGGGCATCGACATTGAAATCGTTGGCTTTTGGGGAAACGCTCTTCAAATTAGCGAGCGATTCGAAAACCTTTACCCTTGCCAGTTTTACTTCGATTGATCCAAAACTTTTACACAATGTTCTTGAAAGTATCAGCATTTAGGAGAAAAGTTTAGAAACATGTGTCACAACAAAAACTAAGTACCGAAGCCCCTCCCCCTTGAAAGGGAGCTCTTTAGTGACGCGTAGCCAAGTACAATGGTCGCGTCGCGGTTATTTTCCGCCACTCTTCTTACGAGTCCGCTGCGCGATCCGACCGAACGGGGAAGTGTTCTGCCACTTCTTGCCGTGTGAAGCCCAAGTGGTAGGGTTTTCAGAGACCCCAGCTCTCATACTGTTAAAATTTTCTCTAATGATTTGGGAATCTCGTTCAATTTCTGGCCGACGATCACGGCACAAATAAATCCAAGCAAGCGTTTTGCATTCGATTCGTTGCATTCTTTTTCCAAAAAGTGACTTGACTGAAAAAGGGGAGACTGTTTCGTCAAAGCCACCATTGATAGCTAACGATGGGGTTGGTTTTTAAGAGGTGTTGGTGATTTTTAGTAATTGGTGGTAGTAATTGTTGTGTATTCGGATACCAAAACAACTTCCAGTTCATTCATAAATTCAAAACAAAACTGCAGAGCGGTAAACCAGTCACTTGTTAACAGACGGACACAGTGGCTGATCCACTTCAACGGAGCAACACGGATGTTATTCCGTTGGTATCACGAAGCAGTACCGCTTGCTGGCTAAATTAGACGTATCCTTCCATTGCGTGCGCTTCGTTAAATCGCAAGCTAACTCTAGGAAGCTGCAAAGCGAAAGCTGGGAGATGAAGGAGTTATGAAGGAGGGAAACGAATCGAAAATGCCGAACATACCGGACACACCGTCGAGCCAACCCACTAAGCGAGAGAGAGAGAGAAAGAGAGAGAGAGTGAGAGAGGTCACTATGATGATGCCTGTTCGTTCTCGTTGTTGTTAAGAGTGGTTCTGCAATGAAATGCAGCGAGCGCGACAATAGCAGGAGTAGCAATGTAAAATGTGAAACAAATAGCCCAAATAGCCACAAGAGTACAGAGAGAGAGAGAGAGAGAGAGAGAGAGAGAGAGAGAGAGAGAGAAGAGAGGCCGATACTACGGCTGCACTTGGGATCCGGTGCTGACTGTGATTCTGACGGTCTCGGGCAACATGGCAACAATATAACATGATTAAAGATGATTAAAGCGCTTGAAGGACTCACGCTGCACTCACCACCACCACCGCCGCCTTCCTTCACTACTTTCCTGCTCTTCCTTTCGGTTTCCTTTTGCTTATCTTTTGTGGCCCATCCGCTTTACTCAACTGCGAGACAGTCATCGCGGATATCGACGGGGGGGGGGGGGGGGGGCCTAATGCACAAAGCCATTCCGGGTCTCTCTATCCGCATCCTTCGCATCCAGCGCGCATCGCATCGATCGGCCATTCAACCATTTCCAGCAAAAGGCACCCAAAGCGTTCGCTGGAGTGGGAAAAATCAAAAAGGGGCCATAAAACGCGGCGACTAGCGCACTATCTGCGCATGGTATTGCTGCCACTGCTGCTTCACTGTTGATGATGCTGATGCTGACAGGTCACGTGCCTGAGAGGAGCATAAAAATCCGCGACACGCATCCGTCACTTCACGCACTATCACCAAACCGACAGAGCACCGTTTTTGTCGGTGTTTAGCGCGCTGCAAGTGGCAGCTGTCCTCCCAGGGGTCGAGAGGGGTGGTTGAATTGGTCTCGGTGCGATTGGGCTAGGCAGAGGAGAGCGTACAGCGTCCCGGAGAAGCCCGGAAACCAGCACGGAGCGACGTGAAGTCCACAAAACAGGTGGATTTCTTCCTGGGGGGCAATTGCGGGACAGGGGTTTTTCTTTTCTTTTCGAGAGAGTTTCTAACCGTCAAGAACCTCTCCAGGAGAAGAAAAAAAAAACCTACATTACTAAAGAATTGCATACTACTGTGTTCAATAAATAAGAGGATTTTTGATTTTTTTTTTTACTAAAGTTCCTGCTTTATTCCTCCAAATCAATTTCATTCCCATCAAAGTAATCTTCCTTCAATACAATCCACTTATACCGACGGATTTTCCAGCTTTTGAAAACACTCGAAAAATCGACTTTCGGGATGGCCTTCAGCTCCGTGTTATTGTGTACACGATTTAGGATTAAACGAATTAAAACTCGATTATTAAAAAATCTTGTTTATTTATTTGAGGAACCCTTATTGATTTTCTTTCTGCCTAATTCGACTGTGTTCTCAAACTGCACGGAACGATCACCGGGAATGTTGTGGGATGATTAATCTGGAAATCCATTATCCGTTGTGTTTTTCTTAAGGGGGGCTTCGGTATTTTCCGGCCAAAAACAGCCCGTTTTTGACGATTTTTCGTGACGTAACCAATCAACTTTATTTTTTTCAATAAATGGCATATTAATCTACAACTTTTGAACAATATTTGGTATTGTTTTGAGAAACATTCATTGAAAACTTAATCCGTGGCATCAAATTTTGGTAGGCGTGTCGTAGCAAAAGGTACTTTTTACGGTGCCAATCGTAGTGACATGGCGGGTCATCTGAACTATACAAATCGATATTCGTTAGAAAGATTATAAGTTTGTCTAGCTAGTGCCGGAGAGTTTTTTGTTGAATTTCCTATTTTTCGATTTTTGGCAAATTTTTGAAGTTAAAAGTGACACTTTTTGCGATTCTGCCAAAAAAAAACCGAGCTTTACATAATTGTTTAACAAAAAGTATCAACAATTTCTATAAAATCTCGTCGGGGCTACCTGGCAAAGAGTGTACAGATTCTGTGTTAAAAATTTCAAATCGATCGGCCCAGTAGTTGCTACGGTACGATGTGTACCGTCTTTGACAACGTTGGTTTAGGGAAACGCTCTTCAAAGTAGCTAGCTGCCTCAAAATCGAAAAAATTGGAAAATTAACAAAACCTTTCGAAGGAAAAAGATGCTATTCGATTTCGCTTTTGAGTCACAGACCATTCAGAACGAGGCTGCACGATGGGCAGAGCACAAAAGAGTGCATTCCTTTCTGCAATTAACTGTCCTAGGCGAATTTATTTAGCGAAAACATTCCTCAAAATTTAAAACCAAACATTTTTAATAAAAAAAACAAAGCCAGCAAGTAGCTTAATATGACAAAGCAGACGAAAGCGGTGCAGTTGTATTGGCTTCGTCACTCAAAACCAAAAAGAAAAAGCCCGTTCAAATATGAGCCCGTTTTCTTTCCCTCTTTGGCCCGAATTAACCTTCGCCGAACCCTGGGTCGCCCCCCCCCCCCCCCCGCCTGCGCGGTCGAACAAAAAGGTGGAAGTGGCCACTTCCCCGCCCACCTCGTCCTCCCGGAACAGCCCCCGTCCCTTCTAAACCTTCCTTTCTCTTTTTGCCTCATTTTCCCGCGGCGCTTTGTCGCCAGTGGCCGGAACGGAACGCCACACCTTGGCACATCCTGCTGCTGGATGCGTCCTGTGTCTGCCTGTGTGCGGCTTACGATAGAAAGTTAGGAGGGGGGGGGGGGGGAGGTAGGTGGTAGAATGGTTCAGAGCTTCCGGTGGGAAGGTGTAACCTGGCCTAGGCCTCGAGGGACCTGCACCGGTTGGCTGGCTAGCTGGCTGGCTAGCTGGCTGGTTCGTTGTTGTTGTTCGCGCGCTTTGTTGCGCTTATTTACATCCGCTTCAGGTGCAGATCCACCGTGAGGGGTCCTTGAGCGTTTAGGGAATGTGCGAATGAGAGAAAGAGAGAGAGAGAGAAAGAGAGAGAGAGAATGAGAAGGTGGAAGAGGGGCAACTCCCTGCTTGGTGCCGGTGTCGCTCTATCGCTCCCGTTGTCCTTTTTGCAGCTGAGCAGCGAGTGCTTTTTGTGTTTGCACAACGACAGACTGCCTGCCTGTCTAGTGTATGTGTGTGTCCGAGTGTGTATTTATGTCTGGTACGGGTTTTTCTCTTTATTTAACCTCGTGTCACCACGCCCCCCCTCCCTTGGACAGTGGATGCTTTCGAGCGCAAAAAGAGCGCCATCTCGATGGTCCGGTGTTGCCCGGCTCACCTTCCGTTCGCCTGCCGGATGCCAGGGCATGGCGGGGCATGACAAGATTTGTACCGATATCTTGTATCGTCGCCACCACGCCACTACCACGCCATGACACCCCCCCCCCCCCAAAAAGGCACGGCGCGTTTGGCGTACGTGCGCTTGCCAAACCTCGGGACCAAATCCAAACAAAAGCACTCCCCTCCCCCCCCCCCCCCCCCATCCCCTTCATCGCCCTGCATCGCTGCGACTGGGCATCCCGCCGTGGGCCGGCTTTGCCCCGCTGGGATGGGCAAACAATGTGTCTGCCGTCGAGAGTGGAGTGGCGAGGTCCCGGTTCTTGGTGGTTCCCACCCATCGTCCTCGGGCGAAATGCTCGAACGTGGGACGTGAGCGTGTCGTGGGGAGTCGCCAGAGGTGCGCCATTCTTAAATTCGCCGAAAAAAACGAAAAAAAAAAACAAACGAAAAAGAAAAAACAACAACCAAACGAGAGAGAGAGAGAGAGAGAGAAACAAAAGGGAAAACAACGCAAATCTCATTGAAGGCACGGCTAGCACGTTGGACCGTCGTTGCCGTTTGTCATCTCGTGTGTCCGTGTCCGAGCAGGGGAGGGGGGCACGGATAGCTTGACACAAATTAAGCAATAATATCCTGCAATAGATGTGTCCCTGTGTGCCCGTGTGTGACTTTGTGTCTTTACGCTCCAAATTAAAGAGCAAAAATAAGTTCTCCCCGGATATGTCTTTTTCTTCTGGCACAAAACTAGACATGATCATGGAAGAAAAGATATATGCTGTTGTGTGCTTATGATGTGCACTGATTTATGAAAAACAGGTGTCGAATAAACACAAATAAAAAAGGATGCTATACTGTCATTTTTCAGCCGATTTTCGAAAATAAACAAGTTTTATTTAGCTTAGTCTATGCCATTTACTGATAATTTGACAACAAATATGATATCGATCAAATGGCCGCCTTTCTGTCGACACACAAAAAGCAACCTAACTCACACTAACTGAGCCAGAAACCCCCATCTAACTGACGGCTTATGTAGATAAGGTCTGAGGATAAGAATGGTAAGGGATAAGAATGGAATCGAACTCGATCATTCAGAGATGAAAAAAGGTCAACCTCGATGGTTTAGACGGATGGAAATACTACTTGCACGCAGTTTGCCCAATGAACTAAGTGTAAAGATGGGCAGGATCTTTGGCGGTCATGCATTGGATCATATAGATAAGCTTTTCCGTTTGAAGAGAACTTCGATGGTCCTAAGAGGGGACTTCGGTAATTTATTGCCAAAACAATAATCATTTTTGATGATTTTTTGTGACGTAACCATTCAACTTTATTCTTGCTAGTGAATGGCATATTAAACTGCAACTTTTGAAGAATATTTAGTTTTATTTTGGGGGAGATTCATGACAAACTCCTTCCATGGCATCAAATTTAGGCAGTCGTGTCTTTGTTAAGATACTTTTTACGGTGCTCATCGTAGCTGCGTAATGGGTCATCAGAAATATACAAATTGATACTCGTTAGAAAGATTATAAGTTTATCAAGGTAGTCCCGTCAAGTTTTTGTTGATATTTCTATTTTTCGATTGGCAAAATTTTGAAGTTGAAAAAGTGATGCTTTTTGCCATTTTGCCTCAAAACACGATTTTAAAAGATTTGTTTAAAAATAAGTATCAACAATTATCATGATATCTTGACGGGACTACCTAGCAAAGAGTGTACAGATTATGTGTTAAAAATTTCAAATCGATCAGCTCAGTAGTTTTTACGGTACGATGGACACCAACTTTGAAAACGTTGCTTTTGAGGAAACGCTCTTCAAAGTAGCGGGCTGCATGGAGCCTTGTATGAAACGCGGATTTAAGAATATCTGTTAGATTGTTAATTTTGCTCCAATTAATCCCAAATTTTAACATGATATTCTTGAATGTTTCATTAACAAATCAAAAATAGAAAAAGTAGGAAAAACTAAAATACCGAAGTCCCCCCTTAAGCTTTCCTGGATTTACTATAAAAAAAACGGCTCAACAAAACTAAACTAACTCATCGTGGTTTAATCCGTAACTCTTCTGAGCACATGCAGCAGAAAGCATTTAGTTAAAGCTCCATTATTCGCCTGCTAATAAGGGGGAAAAAAACTGCGTGGTGCTATTTTAATTTCCGTGCGCGGTTTATTCCTCTCGCCGGTTACAGACGATATATCGTCGGCAAAGCCAGCGATCTGCACTCCTTCAGCTTCGTGCTGGAGTGCCAAGACGCCATCGTACGCGTACGTTCCAGTGGCACGGCCCGACTGCCTTACCCTCTTTCGCCGCGTCTCTGCTGTGTCGTTCGGTTGAAAAAAAAAAATTAGAGAAAAACTTATCGCCACCTTTCAGCTTTCACCCCGTGCCCCGTTTCCGATCTCCGATCTCGTTTTGCCAATCGCCACACTCCAACAAAAAAAAAAAAAAAACGAATCCGCTTAAGTGAGATCAAATTAATACAATCGAGCAAATTAAAAAACAATAAACACGGTAACGCGCGTGTAACAGGCGCACTGGTGCTCGTTTCGTGTGTGTGTTTTTTTTTTATTTCCGTTGTGTCAGACGCCCTCCACCCTACGCTTCGAAAGCACTCCAGCACACTCCGCTTTTAATTATCGCAATACGGCCACTACGCGGGGGTGGAAGGGTGTGCGACCGCGTAGCCGAGCGTGTTATGCGACGATTATTTGGTGTGCGGTAGTTAATTTCAGTTTTGTTCCTCTCTGTCACAGACACACCAGTCCTTTGTTGTCCTTCTCTCGCCACTGCCCGCCCGGAAACGGCTTAGTGGGCTGGTGGCCACTCTAATTGTTATCATTTGAAACCTGCCCGATGACTGCCGGTTGCCCGATGACTTTTTGCTGATTATATGTGCCCGGGAGTGGAAGAGCGGTGGTTCAGTGGTTGTCATTTTCTTTATAACACTAGCACACTCACTCGGTAGCGTGTGGAGAAAAGTTTTCGGTTTGCGATACGATGCGATGCGATGGTTGGTCGTCGCCGGGAGCAGTGCAGAGTTTGATGGCGGCCAAAGGCGGCGCACCTGAGCAGTGCACAAACAGTGCTTTTGTTCTTCTCTTCCCTCTCCACAAGCGGTTCCCATCAAGCCTTTGGATTTTGGGAGTTTGGCGAACGTTTCCTGAGAGGGTTCGAGGGTCGGATGGTTTTCGTTAAACCCCTTTTGCAAAGCTGCTGCTGCTGCTGCTGCTGCTGCTGCTGCTGCGCCAGCACCAGCACACAACAAAATATTCGCAAACCATTGAACAAGTGCGAAAGCGATCCCGTCTGCCACTCTCATTCGAGCGCATTCGAGGCAATTGCCGAGGGTCAAAGCCGGGCTGCACTGCTCTAATTGCTGCTCAAGAAGCATCGTCACAAGATGCGCACAGCTTCGTCTTTTTCTTTTTTTTGTTTTTGGTTTTTGTTGTTTTTGTTCACCACCACCAGCTCAGCTCGATTCGCCCTAATTAAGCTTAGCGCAAATGTTATTTTAATTTTACGTAATCTCACGTCCACCTACTAACACTACCACTACTCCGTCCTCCGTCGTTGGGCCTTGCCCACAAAAATCCCTTGCATCGCCAACCGCGACTCAATCTAATTAAAGCGGCGAGACGGGGAGGGAGGGGCTTGTTAATTTGTGTAAGTTAACGCCGACCGACCGACCGGCGACTCGAGCAGCAGGATCTGCAAACTGTGTAGCAACCGGTCCGAATAGTTTCACAGTTCACCGTAGCAGCCCGAAACCCACGCCAGCTCGTCGTCGTTGCTTTGACACCCCCTTGTTGCTGCTGCTGCTGCTGTTTGACAGCCAAGTGTGTATGTGTGCGGGTGTGTTTGCGTATAAAAGAAAAGAAAGTTAATTGCTGCTGCGAACGTTCGATGGCTTCCGCTCACGATGGCTGGCAGGACGGGCGGCGGCGTGGGCGGTGTTTTGGTCCGGCCACTCCTCTGTTTGTCCGGCCTGAGTGCCGTGCCGTGCCGGACCAACAGATATTAAACTTTATTTCCATCTACTTTGTTCTAGCAGCGGGGCGTTGTGGTGGAAGGAAGTGGTGTGCGTCGGAGTTGGAGGTTACGGTGGGGGCGAAAAAAGGGGTGTAACCGGAACCGGGCATCGATGCCGATCGAACCGAACATCCATCCACCGGATACCAAGACCCGGTGCCGCGCGCACGGGGTTTGCGCTCCAGTCACGTTGCCATCGCCGTGTGCCACCCTGCCGCGTTGCTACATTGTGGTGGTGGTGGTGGTGGTGGTGGTCGCCCGGTTCTGTTGTGCACTACCGGCGACCGGTAATTGTGTCACACTAATGGGAAAATCATTAAATCTTTCACACCCACCCAGCCACCACCCTCTTATTCTAGAGGTGGGGGGGGGGGGGGGGGGGGTGGGCGCATTTTTGCGGCTAGCGGCCACCCTCTCTCACTGGTAGCAACATCTTCCGGGCGTTGGCGTTGCCGGAAGCTCTCGTGTTCGTCTACCTTACCCGCAAACACCTTCTTCGACTCGCAGTCACCTTCATCATCATCATCATCATCAAGCTACCGCGCTACCCGATGCCGTAGTAACATGGCCTGTACCAGTGTCTCGGCAACCAACCCAACCGACGACTTCATGGCCTTCATGCTGCCTTCCCTCCCCCCTCTCCACCTATTACCCCTGAAGAGGAATGGTATGGTGGCAGAGAGAGAGAGAGAGTTTATTAGTAATTTGATAATATAATGCTGCACGTCACACCTACAGACAGAGAGCGAGAGAGAGCCACGGTGTGGCCCGGAGTCGAGTCGAGGAGTCACAAACAAATGATGAACCGTTCAGTCGAAGGAGGTAAATATACAGGGTGAGGCAAAAAAACACTGCAACACAGTTAAAATGCCACATCTTTTTCATTTTTGTTTGGATTTTATTGAGTAAAACCAAAAAAAAAATGTCGGGAATTTCATACTCTTTTAGAAACAGTTTAATTTTTTACGGTATGTCACTGTTTGGATGAATTATGGTGTTGAGACCGTGAAGAGGCCTTACTTCGCTTGGCCGCAAGTGATGAAATTCCGTACTTGGTTGTCTTTAATGAGAAACCATTCGTTATCCTGTAGTTTTTAAACGAAAAAAAATATGGGGTTTAGTTTCCAGGAAAGTCAGCTAATGATTTACACCCTCGGCTGGCCACCAGGACGCACAAACCGGGTTGATAACCGGGTTGAGATGCAATAACACGCAATTTTTCGCATTATTCGCACAATTTCGTTCGGCGGATACGAGATAAATCAACAAATTCATGTTGCCAAAGCTATTAAAAGGTCCTAGAAATGCAAACAATTCATGTGAAAGACCTGCAGATACCAAAAGGACTCTGTATTTTCTCTTAACGCAACCGCGAGACATGAGATGGACGAAAAAAAAACGTTCCACACTTCATTTCCATGTCTCATTGGCTGTCAATATCTATGGAAGTAAAAAGCGCAGGACTTCTCCGTTTGCGGCATTTTGAAGGGTAAGGTTAGACCTAAAAAATGACATAGTTTTGAACAGGTTATGCAAACGCTTCTCCAAGAATGAGCCAAAAATGCCACAAAGCACCCTCCGTGCAAAGAGCGATGGTTTCTTCTTCCGTCTCAAGACCATAATTCATCCAAACAGTGGCATACCGTAAAAAACTAAATTGATTCTGAAAGTTTATGAAATTCCCGACATTTGTTGGTTTTACTCAAAAAACTCCAAACAAAAATGAAAAAGATATGGCGTTTTAAGAGTGTTGCAGTTTTTTTTTGCCTCACCCTGTATTTTGTGGCAATGCTTGAAGGGGAAGGAGGATGGCTCGAGGATGGTTCGATAACGATCGACATTCAAACCGTACTACGATGACGATGACGCCCCTGCGAGAAGCGCGAAGACGCTAGACATCGAATCGGGTGCTAGAGACGACGACGACGACGATGGTATGCAGTACCGTGTAGCAGTTGATTAGTGTGGCCAGTGTATGGCCGTTAACCGGAACTCCCGAGAAGGGACGGTGATGAACCATCAACACGAGTTGCACGATGGGTGCGGCCTGAGCCACCAAAGGGGGGTTGGCCAAGCCTGATTATAGAGCAGCAGTAGCAGCAGTAGCAGCAGTAGCAGCAGCAGCGCTGAACGCTCCAACCAAGACCTATTATTTGGTGGAAAAGGATTTGTTTTGAAGGGATCGCAGGCAGCCAAAACCCCTTTTCAGCGACTTGTTTCACCGCGTCGGTGTTCGGAGTCTCAGCATGTCCCGCGGGAAGCAATATATCATAAAACCCCGGGTGCATGTGTGTAGGTGTGTCTGTCCGGAGACTGCAGCGCCGAGACCGGAAGCGCAGAACGGGGGGCGGCCGCGACCTGCGCGGCCTCTGCTAATCTAAGCGGCGGGAAATGGCGCATCGCGCAAAGTGGCGGATCGGTTGATGTTTTGCATAATCGCCCCCCTCGAACACCCGAGACGTGGTGTGCTGTAAATGGGGCGGACTTTTGCCTATTTGCACCCCGGTTTTTTCGTTGCTGGTGCTGCTGGCTGACTGGCCGACGGTCATCGACAAACAATTTAGCGGCATCAAGCTCCTTACGAAGTTTTGCGTCAAAGTAATGATTAGCATTTGTGATATGGCTTTTTTTTTGCGTGCTACTAAAAGTGCATTTGTCGCCTTTTATGCTATTTCGAAGCAATTTCGGATAAAATTTGGTTTGCGGAAACGTAAAGCATGATACTGAATGCTTTTAGTAACTACGCTTAGCTAAATAAAAGAAAATGTACGGTCCCTATTACAAGACTCTGTCTGTTAAAAGTGGCTGGTTTAGCAGCAGCGAGCGGCGCTGATTCTCCGGGACTTTTTTTTGCCAAAAACTCAACTCATATCGTACCACACAACCACCGTATTCGCTTGATTTGGTGCCACGTGACTTGTGGCTATTTGAAAAAAAGAGCAAATGTTCAAATGCTCCTTGTATGAATGGGGTTGGGGGAGAATTTCTTTAAGGGGGGCTTCGGTAATTTCTGGCCAAAAAAAAGGATACTTTTTGCGGATTTTTTGTGCCGTAACCATTCGACTTTTTTCTTTTAAGTGGATGGCATATTAAATTGAAGCTTTTGAAGAATATTTGACTGTGTTTTGGGCAAAATTGATTACAAACTCCATCCATGGCATCAAATTTAAGCAGTCGTGTCTTCGAAAAGATACTTTTTCCAGTGCCCATAACGTAGCTGCGTGATGGGTCATCAGAGAAATACAAATCGATATTCGTTTGAAAGATTATAAGTTTATCTAGGTATCCTCGTCGAGTTTTTGTTGAATTTCCTATTTTTCGATATTTGGCAGATTTTTGAAGTTCAAAAAATTATGCTTTTTGAGTTTTTTTTTCTAAAAACACGATTTTTAAAGATTTGTTTTGAAAAAAGTATCAACAATTTTCATAAAATCTCGACGGGACTACGTAGCAAAGAGTGTACAGATTATGTGTTAAAAATTTCAAATCAATCAATCCAGTAGTTTCTACGGTACGATGATCACCGACTTTGAAAACGTTGGTTTTGGAAAACGCATGGAGCCTTGTATGAAACGCGGATTTTCAAAAATCTGTATCTTTGTCAGTTTTGCCTCGATTGATCCAAAACTTTTACACATTGTTCTTGAAAGGATCAGCATTCAGGGAAAAAAGTTAAAAATATGTATCACATACAAAAATAAATACCACAGCCCATCCTTTAAGGTAAGAAAATAGATTTGAAGGAATAAATCGAATGTCACCTTCTTTGACACTGTAGTGCGTTATATGAACTGTTAATATGTTAAGTAAATTTACCTTAAGAAGGACCTGCGATCGCTTGGCATCCGATTCCGTGGCTGCGAAACCACGAAACCACGAAGTGACACACAGAGCATTCCAGAGGATATCCGTCCGCTGAAGGGTTGTTGGCTGCAATTGGAGGATTGACCCCGCGCACTAGTTGGGGGGGGTGTATGGGGAGGTGGTAATTGAATTGAAATGCTGGCCACCGTTCCCCGCCTTTCCTCCTCCTACCCTCCAAGGGTTTGGAAAATACGTTTTTGGTGGTTGCTGGCCAATTTTTAGCGAGCTTCTGGCTCTCCAGCGCCCCACCCCCCGTGTTCGGGGGTTATGAGTATGATGGTGAGATTGTGTGTCCGTGTCCGTGTGTGTCTGAGGCATTATTGGGTGAAAGGTTAGCTTGCACCATAGGCATTTGTAGACGGGCTCTATGGCTATGGTTCCTTACCGAACGGTCTGGCGTCCACCCCTCCTTCCATACCAATCCAAAAAGCCCTGGACGGACGGTCGGCCGGCCCCAGGCCCGTAACATAGGGCATCGTATCTAACCAGAGAAGGGGGGGAGGGGGAGCGAATGGGATTAGTACTCTAGCGGACATTTGCGGACCCATTCGAACGCCCGCCGGGGCCTGAGTTTGGCAAAAGAAAGCGCCCTTTTGCACCTTCATCCCTCGCCGCTCGCCCTCTGCCCTTTTCGCCGACCCAAAACAAAGTATCCGTTGAGTGGTGCTGATGGTGGAGGGGGAGGGGGCAGGGCGGGGGGTGAAAAGGTGCTTGAGTGTCCGTGAGGCCAGAAGGAGTGGAAACGGTAAGGGATTAAACTGCCAGGTTGCATCGCACACCATGCTATAGCTGGCCAGTTGGTCTTAGAGCTTGCATCTGCTTTTTTTTTCGTTTCCCCCCCCTTCTCTCTCTCTCTTCCCCCGTCTCTCTCTCTCTCTCTCTCTGACTGCCCACAAAAGGGATGCGAATCGAAGGCTTGCGCGAAAGGAATTGAGGCTTGTGAAGGGGAAACCAGGAAGGGACTGGGAAGGGAGGGTGCAAAATGTTCAGTAAGTACTTACAAATAGGATTTTCCACATTTTCGGAAGCTCATACACACAGAAAGACACACACAGATACGCACGTGCAGCCTGCCTGATCGGCCAACCGTGCAACCCTCATCCCCCTTTTATCATCCCTTCATAACGGCTCGGGGATGGATAACGGTCGTGGTACCCCGGAACGGCGCATCTGTTCCCTGGTGCCCGGTGACCGCACTCAGTTGCATCAGGTAGTGCATGCAAACATATACACATGCGTCTATTTATAGGCATGCATGTGTTTGTGCATCTCCCGCACCCCTTCCCCTGTGGTCTACCGTTGCTCGTCCGGGCGATCGCTTTGCTGTAAGTGAAATTCCCTATGTGATTATGTGTTATTATCGTTTTGGGGTTTTTTCCCCACCCTCCATCCCTCCTTCCTCGCTAGAAAAGGAGAACAATTTGCTCAGCCGTTGCCGCTGCCGCTGCTACGGGTGCGTGGTTAAAAAAAAAAACCGGGGGATCTAGTAGCTCCACAAAACCGTTTGTCACACCACACCCCTTCTGTGCCCCCTTTGTGGTCAAGCCGCACGCATCATCCCCCTTTAACCTTTGAGCTACTTCCGCGCTATTTGTTCTTTTCGGTACCGCAAGCTCTGCCCGGTGGTAGATTCTCGACCACCACCCCCGTTCATCCCCTTTTCTTTGATTTCTTTTCTTTTCAACGGCGTTCAAGATAAGAGCGATCTAATGATGGTGGTGGTGATTAGCCAATGATATTCCCCATAAAAAAAAACACAACAATCACTGCTCACAAGCCCCTCCCCTTCCTTTCATCCCTCCGTAAGGCTGATGAGCTTCTAAAATAAGTTTCTTCCCCCATTTTCGCTCCACGTCTGCACCCCAACAACCCCTGGATGAAGCTGTAATCATCTTGTCGACCCCCAGAACGTACTCATTCTTCACTGGTCCGTACCCTCTCTCTCTCTCTCTCTCTCTCTCTCTCGTTCTGCCGGCCCGGGGGAAAAAAACAGGAGCTGACAGGAAAATTGCTCCAACGCATCGATAGCGCGTAACGCGCGGAAGGGTGACAGCGTAGGCGGAGTTGGTAAACCAAAAAACTTTGTACCCAAACTGCACTCCAACGAAACCACCAGCCCACGCTTTAACCACTTCTTCTTCCCGTTCTTCTTTGAAACGAGAACTCCAAACTCGCCAATTTCCCTTCACCCGATCACCTGATTGAGAGACAGGTTTCCGGCAGGCGCTGGCAGCCCCGTGTGGGTCCAACTACGAGTCCAAGGACGATGTTGGAGCTCCCGGAAAAAAAAGAAAAAAAAGAAAAACTGATTTACCGCGGCCACGAGCGGTACACCAAATTTGTCTCCTCCAACCCCCCCAATTCAATCCAGTCGCTCTTTGAGCTCTCGAACTGTCAAAAGGGCGCCCCGTGCACGCCTGACGGTCTGACTAATTGCTGGTTTTCGGTAGCGGGTGACGGAAAATTTTCATAATTCTACCCCCTTCTGCTGTCGATTCGATCTGGGTGCACCCCGCCCTTGCGAAAAGTTTTGTTCCGTCGCGACCATCGAACGAAAAAAAAAACAAGAAGGGGTGGGGAGGCATAAAGTGGCGAGGGCAAGTGATGCTGGAAGTCAGGAACCCGTTCGAGCGCACGGAGCACCTTTGACAGCCATCAATCAACCATCATCCGGCCCGGCCCGGCATTTCTGCCCAAACACGGAACACTTTGGGAGGGAAAACTTTTCGTTCCAAGCAATCAATCAGACCATTAGCACTAGCTAGCTGGCTAGCTGGCGGGCTAGTAAGCTGCCGCTACCACCGTGATTGGGTGAGCGAACAACAATTGGTACATGGTACACGAAACAACGCAACTTTTTGCTTCCCACACTCTGCACTGTGCGTTGCCGAACCGTGCCGCGAAACTGCACGCGAACCTCCGCACCTCATCCCAACAGAGTTCGTCTTCGTTTCCGTTTGCGTGTGCATGTGGGCGCGTAACGTGGTGTTTTTCTTTTCGAACAACAATCTGCCTGCTGAATTCCGATTCGGGATTATATGCTGCTGCATCACTGGCACAGCTCATCATTAATGAGCGGTAATTACGGCTATTGAACGAGTGTAGAAGGAGTGGAAAGAGGGAACCGTAGGAACCGTATCGTAATCTTGTTCGTTAAAGGAAAAAGCACAACCTCTGGTTACAAACTGATTCAGAATTCTTACGCATGCGGATTATTAAAAATGTTGCTGGGTATAATTTGTGTGTTTTATGATTGATTTGCGATAGAAGCCGCGCCGAGCTTTCATAAGAAATGTAGATCAATTATTGTTTATTGTTTATTAAGTATGAAAACTCAACTGACACATCATGGTCTACTTGAGTTTATCTTAAACCTAGATCGCAATCAATCAATTATTATTCAAATCATTTTGCGAAACTTGTTTGTTGATAGAATCGTACAAAGCATCACGTTTGCATCCTTAAAGTGCTGGCAAAAAATGGAAAAATTTGAAACTCAACCGGAGTACGTGGATAAACCTATAAACTATAAAAAGAATATTGATTTGAATATTTCTGTTGACGCGTCGGAGATATTTCTGATCTCGCAGTTACGATACGATGGGCACCGAAAAAAGTACATTTTTTTCAGACATTCACGTGCTCCTAAATTTGATACCGAGCATGAAGTTTTTCATACATCGTCCCCAAATTACGACCAAATATAGTTGAAAAGTTGTAGTTTGTTTTAGCATTTGCAAAGAAAATGTATAAGTAGATAATTTTGTAAAAAAACAAATCGCCAGAAATCAGAATCAAAAGACTTGGCCGGTTAGGCGATGAACCCGGTTTGATCATTGAGCAATCCGTCACCACCACCAGCGTGGTCACTATTTCAACTAAAAGAATCTGCCAAAAATGAAATACTGGGGAAAATCAACAACAAAATCTCGACGGGACTACCATGGATAAACTTATAACCTATCCAAAACAAAAAACACTGATTTGTATACTTCAGTTGACCCATCACCCAGGTATAATGAGCACCGGAGAAAGTACCTTTTCAAAGACATGTGTTTCTAAAATGGATACTATTTATAAAGTTTTTAATAATTCTTCCTCAAAATACGATCAAATTTTCTTCAAAAGTTGTAGTTTAATACGACATTAACTTGAAGTCATAAAAAAGAATGGTTTCTTCTTAACAAATCGTTAAAAATGAGCAGCTTTTTAGACCCGAAATAACCTTAGCCCTCCCCGCCCCTAAACAAACCGGTCCATCCTTAAATATGTTTTAAAAAAACCATGCCTGCCGAGTATTTAATGGATTCCAATATGCTCATTAATTATTTAACATAACATTAACATCAAGAATAAAACGTATGTGATGTTCGTGCGTTGGAGATGAAAGGGAGGCCGAAAATTAGCATGTCACTTGATGGTTGGAATGTAACCCAATGTTTAATCCTTAGCAAATATATTAACAAAAATGATCATAAACAAAAACAGCAATAGAAAGGAAGAGAAAATTCCAGTCTACGCCTCCTGTATATACATCTTATTCTCTCTCTCTTTTTCTGCCTCGTTTACAGCGCTCACGGCGGTCAGCTGGGAGGAATGGTGGACGTACGACGGTATCTCCGGTAAGTGATCTACCCCCCAACCCTGTGTCGGAAGTGTGTTTGTCACCTGACTCGTTTCTCATGGTTTTTACCGTTTCCGAGAGCTGAACATCCCGCTCCCCAGCGGTGGGGGGGGGGGGGGTGCTCAGAGGTTGCAAATCGGTAGCCAGAAGGCCGAAGGAAGAAAGGAAGAAGGGTGAGCGGTCTGACGTTTCCCTCGCTCCATGTTTTTTGACTGATGGTGAGCCGCGGTAAGCGCGGCTGTTTGGGGTCTAAGCCGCTCACCCCCCTCCCCCCCCCCCCCCTCCTTCAACCGTCAGTGGGCGGCGAAAAGGGGAACACGGAGGGTTGAAGGTGAGAAAGGCCAGCAGTTCAGCGGCTAAGGCCAAAGCAAAGCGCTTCAGCGATTCCCCGAATTGCAATGGGGATGCTGGATGTCGCTCGTCCCGCAAAGCCTTACCCTGCTGCTGCACACACGCGCCACCCGCTTCCCCTCCATCCTCCGGAACACGCAACATCTGATTGTTTTCTCACAATTAATTTTAATAATGAATAGGATGAGAAGGAACCTTACCAACGGTTACCGTGCGCGGGCGTGCACCTCTTTTGCGGTTTCGCCTTCGTTTTTGCTTCCCTTGACCATCAACCCCCCGCTCCACCGCGACCCCCGCTCCATCGTTCCGTAAACATTCCCTTCTTCGCTTCGCTTCCCATTTATGGGGTGGGCGGCGGCCAGTAAAAGCACACAAAAACAAGCGTGGCCAGCAAAGGCAAATCGTTAGACAAATGTACTCGCGAGCGCGAGCCGTGAGCCGCTCCGCTCCGCTCCGAAATGATAAACAGAAGAAAAGCGACGACCAACCCCTCTTGCCGTGGCTGGAAGGGGGTGAGCATTTCGCCGTGGAACTGAAGTAGCTGTTTCTGCCAGCGACTGGCTGGCAGGATCTTGGAGAAGCTTTGAATCCAGCCCGTATGTGTTTTGTGTATGTATGCAACATGGGAAAATACGCTCTCTGACTTGCTGCGCTGCGTTCCATCGCACGACGTCGCTGACGATGATGGTCAGCAAAACGAAAAAAAAAAAAACTCCCCAAACAAGAAACCTTCCTCCCTCAGCCGCGAAGACGCGAAGATGCGCCCCCTTTAACCGAGGAAAAAAGATAATATCACACCGAACAGCAGGATTTGTGGGGGGGGGGGGGGGAGTAAACGTTTGCAAAACGTTTTTAACGCTGGCCGGTGTGGTGTGAGGGAACACAAAAAGGAAAATGAAAAAGAAAAAAAAAAGGGTGGCCGAAATGAGGACTGAACAACGACTACACTTTCAGCAGCAGCAGCAGCAGCAGCAGCAGCTGGCTAGGTCGGGAGGTTGTGAATTATAAATTAGATCTGCTTCGGAACTTTTGATCCAGCTCCAGCTCCTGCTCTGCTCAAGTGGTCCCCGTTTTCACGTCCTACCTCGGGCGCCAGGGGCGCAATAACGGCCTAATCGTCGGTCGGTTGGTCGAGTTTTTTTTTTTTTTTTTTTGCGCTGACGCTCCATTTATTATGATTGTCGTGCGGCCAATTGTTGCGGTGTGGTAGAAGTCTGTTAAGCACCCTGGATGAAAGACGCAAAACGGGATGATGAGGATCCGCACCACGGTAATGATGATGATGAGGTGCGAAAGGTGCGTCATTAATTTGGATGAGATTTGGGTTCTGTTGCTGCCTCTTGATAACTTCTGCTGTCTCTCTCTCTCTCTATCTCTCTCTGTGGTACTGGTTTTAGTCTAGCTCAACTCATCCGCAGCTAAACGATGATGATGTTTTTGATGACCGTTGCCCACCGCGCATCGGTTAGAACGTCTTGTGTGCATGATGAGCGCCCAACGCGACGACAACGCGACGGCGAAAGTTTTTTTTTCTGGGGGGTTTTGTGTTTTTTTGTGTTTTACTTCTTGTTCCGCTTTGCTTGCTTTCGGCGATTCGTCGTCGCACCGTACCGTGAGATTACACCTTTTAAGGGTGTGTGACGTGGTCGCCCCATTGCCGGGTGCCGGAAACAAATGACCGGCAATCAATTATTCCGATTCTCGAGCGCTGCGCTTCTGTTTTGTTGCTGTGCGCGGTGTGTCTTCAAACCATTTCGTTGCCCGGCGCCATCAAGGGGTGGACCAGGGCCACATTCGCAGTCTCTTACAGTTGCTCTCATCATCAATAATCTGCTCCTTTATTTTTATCGTTTTTATCGTTTTTGCGCGTTTCGCTCTTTCAGTTTTTTTGTTTGTTGTGTGTTTGTTGTTGCTAGCGCCTCCCCCTTCTTTTTCTCGTGTTTCCCTGTGGTTCCTTTTTGGTAGAAGAACAAAGTCTGCCTCTGCTTCTGTTCACCTTACGTCACCATAGCCCATAGCGGAAGTGGTGGACGGTAATTAATCTTTGCCCTCCCCCCGACACAGGTTACACTTGAAGTGAGTGTAAAAAAAAGAAACAACCGCTGCGTTTTTCCATCCATCCATCCATCCATCCATCGGAAATGTACTCTTGACACTCGCCATCTCCGTTTCCGCCCGGCCACCCTTAACGTTTGACCAAGGGTTGACGACGACGACGACGACTCAATTTGTCGGATTTGTGTGTCAGGTGGGTGGATTTCTTTTCGGGTTAACGCACACCTGCCCCGCGTCACCCATTCCTCCGCACTTCACAACGCCAAACCGAGCGAGTCAAGTCTCGTCGCGAGAGCGAGAGTGCCAACATAATTAATTAATGGTGGCAGCTACGGTCGCCCAAGATTGAGTAACGTTCCACCATCATTTCATTCCTTTCCCGCTCCCCCCTCCCGCCTTTTTTTTTTGCTCAGGTTTTCGGTCATTGTAGTTTTTCCGCATGAGACCCCCCCCCCCGCGGGGGGTCTTAACCTTTTAAAAATACGCTTGGGACGCTTTTTACGTTAACAATAAAATGGGCTTTCGTCGTTCCCCGTTTGCTAATCCCGCGAGCCGCGACAAGCCAGATGTTTTGCACTCGTCAGAGAGAGAGAGAGAGAGAGAGAGAGAGAGAGAGAGAGAGAGAGAGAGAGCGATGTAAACTTCGGCTGGGGTGGATGGAAAACTAGCGGCCTAAAGCACCCGGATATTCCGAATATTAAAATGTTAAATTAATAGAACCGAATCCCAAACGCGGCTGGGAGTCAGGAGGTTTGCTGCATGGATTGCACAGAAAACGTTTACCAAGGTGCTAGTTTTGCCAACCCCCGTTTGCTGGGAGGTAAGGGTGGAAGGGGGGTGTACCAGCCAGGGGGTGGGGGGGGGGGGGGTGTGAGGACGAGGGTGCTTTACTGGTCGTTCGTGTTTGCTTTACCTTTGCGACTTAAAGGTGCGCTGCCACCCATCGATTTCCACCCCCTGCCACTGCTACAACCCCTAGGAAAAGGAAGGAAGGACGACGACGACGACGGTAACCCTCGGAGTTTGAGCCTCCGAGGATGTCGGAGCCCAATATCAATAACACGGATCCACTCCCGGTGGGCCAGAGTGTACGCCCAATCGTCTTAATCCCTTTGCCCCGGCTCCGCCCCCCCCCCCCCCCCGCCAACATGGGCAGCAATAGCGACGGTGCTAAGCCGTATCCGGTACCCTCAAGGCGAGTTGCACAAAAGCCACCCCCCGCCTCCCCTCCCAAAAAACAGGCCAAAGGCGCCGTAGCCACTGGAAGGCCACTGCACATTATCTTTTATTAAACGGTTCTCGCGGCACTTGCGGTCCTCTCGCTCGCTCTTTCTCTCTCTCTCTCCCCCTGTTCTTCCTCAATGATCGCCATTTTCCAATATTCTCCGCCTCCACCCTCCACCAAGAGAGGAAGAGGTTTTTATTTATTTTTTTTCCTTCTTCTGACTTTCTGCTATCACGCGCGCTCTCCTTCTCTCTCTCTCTCTCCCTCGCTGCATCCATTACACTATCTCTATCTCTCTATCGTTTATTATGTTTTCCAACGGAAGCACAAAGCGAAAAAAAAAAGGGAAAATTTAGCTACACACAGCTCCTTCTCACACTCCCACTCTCCTTGCTTCCCCACCCCGCGATGGTAGTAAAATTTGCATTTCAATCATTTTGATGTCGCTCCCAGTGTGCAGGTGTTTTGCCGTTTGCCACCTTTCCGCCCGTTCCGCTCGAAGGGTGGCCATGCTGCACCAGCTTTTGTGTTTCTTCCCGGCCACCGGGGCGCAATTTCGGAATCGACGGCCCACTGCCGCTGGAGGAGGAGGAGGAGGAGGAGGAGGAGGAGGAAGAGGAGAAGAAATGACGGGGGACGGGGTTTACGGAATTTTCCCGATCCCATCAGCCATTTCCTGAGCAGCGCCATCGGTTCCGGTTTTATTTTAATCGCCAACGACCACCCCCGCCCCCTCTACATTCTTCTCACGCTGACACTGGGGAAGGGGAGCAAGCTTTATTGCCGATCGATGCTGCCTATGCTGCGTCTTGGTTCGCTTTGGCCCCGATAATGCTAATCAATCGCAATCTACCAGATGTACTCGCTAAGGCTATGAGCTGCGCTCTGCGCAGAGAGAGAGAGAGAGAGAGAGAGAGAGAGAGAGTGAGAGAGAGAGGAACAGCATGAGAGCGAACGGTAGTCGCGTCACTAATTATGCACCGTCTCAGAGCTCAGGGCTGCTTTGATCTTTTCCTCGTCACGATGCACACACATTCCTTTGGCTTTTTGGCTTTTCATTAGCTTTTCCGGGTGGCCCGTCCGTCCGCCCGTCCGTCCGCCCACTTCCAGGTGCCGTCATTTTCGGCTCCTTCATCTGGTTAGATAGGAAGCGAGGAAATTTAAACTGGCGACCTGAGTTGATTGCTGCAACCCGAGGGACTCGAAAGCTCGGTCAGCCATTCTATCTGGGCTTGTTTTTTATTTATTTTTTTATTTTGAGGGGGAGTGCACAAGTACAATAACCTGGTAGCTCAGTTCCTCAGCAGGAAGCTTCGTTCCACTTTTCCGTTTTGTTTTTTGTTGTGTTTGCTTTACTTTTACGTTTGTTTGTTCGTTTGTTTGTTAATGTATGGGACTTCGGTATTTCATTTTGGTCTGTGACACATGTTTTTAACATTTTTCCCTGAATGCTGATCCTTTCGAGAGCATTGTGTAAAAGTTTTGGATCAATCGAAGAAAACCTGAACAAGTTAAGGCTTGGGATCACTCAACTTCAAATCTATTGGAGCTCGCAGGGTCTTACACAAGTTATGTTTGGTAAACAACATGCTGGTGTGGACACTAGCCGACCCATTTTAATTGTCAATTTCAATCAACGTGTGAACGGCCAGTTAGGAAAGCTCACAGTGCACTGACACTAGCGCGTACTAGCGCGCGTGCCACGCGTGACACAGCGAGCAAGATGTTTCGCTTCCCAAGCAACCGAACCGATAATCTCTTAATGACGCTGAGAAGCTGCTGAGTAACGGGAATTAATGTTTGCGACCGCGAACCAACGAGGGCCAATGGGGAGGATAATGAGTGTGCGCTCATCATCTGCTCGTTCGCCCAGGTGTAGGGCCGGAAAGATCCCAAAACCTGAAAGAGGAGCTCGATGACGAAGCACTCAGGTAGGTTGGTAGGTCGGTTGATCTACAGAAAATCAATTACATCGAGCTGACACTCCTCGGGCATCGGGCAAGATGCTCATCCATCTTGAGAAGCCCCCTTGGGGGGAAGGTAGCCAGTCTGACTGTCTTAGGATTCTTCATTTCCAAGATGGCAATCAGTGCTCGTGCTGCCTCGGAGTTACATCGGTGTTTGTTTGTCCTTTTGACCTCATCCGGTTGAGATCATTCTGTTGCTGTCGCGAAGCCGAATAGGACGGCAGAGAGTCGGCCTGAACATCCACCCCGCCCGCCCAAAAATCCAGAGTGGATGATCGAGTCAGGCAGCAAGTAGAAGATCCGAATCGGCTTGTTTGGCTGATCCCGGGGTACCAATCGTTTTCCGATTTTTCGATATATCTGTATGTGAATCTGTATTGAATATATTTAAAGGCTGGCATTAGTGATTAAAGCCAAAGGAGGTCATATAAATTATTAAATCTTTAATACAACAACTAGCTTTTAAGTGATGGTTTGAAATAAAGACGTGGATTTTTATTCGTGTCATACCCAAATCTACTGTTTTTTCGCAAAAAAAAATTGATTCTTGTAGCATCGTGAGAGGGAAAAAAGGATATAGTATGTTAAAATAAAACTATAGACTTGCTCTCTGCTAGAAACATCAATCCACATGACGATCGCATGACAGTCTTTTATGCAACATGAGATTGAAGATGGTGATCGGAGGTGGATTTTTATTCGTGCCGGGCACTGTATTACAAAAAAACAGTCGTTCAAGGTACGAAAAGGACGCAAAAAAAAGTGTATCCACCCTCATGTATTTCATTCTTTGGTATTGTACAGCTTTTACTACACAATAATCATGTAACCATTTTTGCTCTCATTTTCAATGAGGCATTTCAGTTCGTTTAATCCCAAAGTCATCTTTTATGGTCTGTTTTACGGTTTTATCGCCAATAATAATGGAGTTATGCACCTAAGAAGCGCGAAGAAACGTGATTTTCTTACCTTCATCGACCTTTTTTTGCAATATCTTTGTTTCTAGGAGGTATTTTTGAAAAATGTAAAAAACATAACAAAGAAGCATTAAAAACCCAAAGCTATTGATATGTGATACACATTGTTAGGCTGAGTGTTTCCATGACCAATCAGTCAAAATGTAAATTGCTTGCAAGGGGTGAATAAACTTTTTTTAAATACTATAATTATTGACATAAGAAGTGATCGTACTTAAAGTTGAAGCAATCAAAAAAATAAAATAAAATCAAAATGTATCTGTCTCCCCGCAGGTCCCGCCTTCTGGGGTCTGATCAACCCGGAGTGGTCGCTATGCAACAAGGGACGCCGCCAGTCCCCGGTGAACCTGGAACCGCAGCGCCTGCTGTTCGATCCGAATCTACGCACCCTGCACATTGACAAGCACCGGGTGAGTAGCCAGCGAGTAGTAGCGAGGTTCCTGGTACTCATGTCCCCCCCCCCCCCCCCCCCCATGTTCCCTCCAAATTCGCCGCCGTGTGCAGATCAGTGGCACCATCGCCAACACGGGCCACAGCGTCATCTTTACCGCGGACAACGAGACGATCTCGGCGTACGGTACGCCGCAGGTCCCGGTCAACCTAACCGGGGGCCCACTGTCCTACCGGTACCGGTTTCACGAGATCCACATCCACTACGGGCTGCACGATCAGTTCGGTTCCGAGCACAGTGTCGAGAGCTACACCTTCCCGGCCGAGGTAAGGCGATCGGTGCCGCCGATGTTGCGACGGTTCGATGCTTCATCATCCCCCTTTTTTTTTTTTTTTTTTTTTTTTGTAGCGACCAACCAGATCCAAATCTTTGGCTACAACTCGCAACTGTATGCGAACTTTAGCGACGCGCTGTACCGGGCGCAGGGGATCGTCGGGGTGGCGGTACTGCTGCAGCTCGGTGACCTCTCCAACCCGGAACTGCGCATGCTGAGCGACCAGCTCGAGCGGATCCGCTACGGTGGCGACGAGGCACCGGTGCGCCGCATCTCGGTGCGTGACCTGCTGCCCGACACCGAGCACTACATGACGTACGAGGGGTCGACCACGGCCCCGGCGTGCCACGAAACCGTCACCTGGATCGTCATGAACAAACCGGTCTACATCACCAAGCAGCAGGTAGGTTTGGTGCCGATCCCAAGCCGATCCGATGTGATGATGACCCATGTCCGTTTACGCCCGTCTTCCATTACAGCTACACGCGCTCCGCCGGCTGATGCAGGGTGGGCCGGACCATCCGAAGGCACCACTCGGGAACAACTTTCGGCCACCGCAACCGCTGCTGCACCGCCCGGTTCGGACGAACATTGACTTTCGCAACAAACAGGAAAAGGGGGGAAAAATCTGTCCAACTATGTACAAGGACGTTCACTATAAAGGTAAGGTACAGCAACCCCCCTTTCACCCCCTCTTCTACGCTACTTCCTTTTTTTTGGTTACTCTTTTTTTTCTTCTCTTTTTTGCGTTTTCTCCATCTTCTTATTATTTTTCTTTTCTGCTTTATTTTCTCCTTGTGCAGGGTGAGGCAAAAAAACACTGCAACACAGTTAAAACGCCATATCTTTTTCATTTTTGTTTGGATTTTATTGAGTAAAACCAAAAAATGTCGGGAATTTCATAAACTTTCCGAATCAGTTTAGTGTTTTTTACGGTATGTCACTGTTTGGATGAATTATGGTCTTGAGACCGTGAAGAGGCCTTACTTCGCTTGGCCGCAAGTGATGAAATTCCGAACTTGGTTGTCTTTAATGAGAAACCATTCGTTATCCTGTAGTTTTTAAACGAAAAAAAATGATAGGGTTTAGTTGCCAGAGTCAGCTGATGATGTACAACCTCGGCTGGCCACCAGGACACATAAGCCGGGGTGGATAACCGGGTTGAGATGCGATAACACGCAGTTTTTCGCATTATTCGCACATTTTCGTTCGGTGGATCCGAGTTAAATCAACAAATTCATGTTGCCAAAGCTATTAAAAGGTTCATTCCAAGAAATGCAAACAATTCATGTGAAAGACCTGCAGATACCAAAAGGACTCTGTACTTTCTCTTAACGCAACCGCGAGACATGAGATGGGCAAGAAAAAAAAACGTTCCACACTTCATTTCCATGTCTCATTGGCTGTCAATATCTATGGAAGTAAAAAGCGCAGGACTTCTCCGTTTGCGGCATTTTGAAGGGCAAGGTTAGACCTAAAAAATGAAATAGTTTTGAACAGGTTATGCAAACGCTTCTCCAAGAATGAGCCAAAAATGCCACAAAGCACCCTGCGTGCAACGAGCGATGGTTTCTTCTTCCGTCTCAAGACCATAATTCATCCAAACAGTAACTTACCGTAAAACATACGGCTCGTCCGTCCTTATATATGTTAAAAAAAAAGTAACATACCGTAAAAAACTAAATTGAATCTGAAAGTTTATGAAATTCCCGACATTTGTTGGTTTTACTCAAAAAACTCCGAACAAAAATGAAAAAGATATGGCGTTTTCACTGTGTTGCAGTGTTTTTTTGCCTCACCCTGTACTTCTTCTTCTTCTTCTACTACTACTACTACTACTACTACTACTACTGCTACTACTACTACTACTACTACTACTACTACTTCTTCTTCTTGTCCTCTTCTATTTGTAATACTTGTTTTTCTATTCCTTCAATCTACATCTCATGCTTCCTTTTTGTCTGTTTTTTTTCCCGTTCTTCTCATTCTTCACTTCCCAATTTTGTTTCTTTCTTTTCTTTCTCCTTCCCTAGCTAATAGCTGGAAACACAACTGAGCGCAGGCAGCAGAGTGGAGCGGCATCCTTGTCGGAAGAGGAGGAAGAGGAGCCGTCGAATGAGGACAGTCTGGTGGTGTTTGGCCGTTGAGCACACTCCGGGTGGCGCTCTCTGGGGTGGGTCGGTGGGCAGTTAGAACAACTAGCGGTGGAAGGGGTAGCCTGGGGGGGATGGGGGTGTTGAGAATGGAGGATTCAGCAGATGGTAGCAGCGGTGGTAGCAGTGGTCAAACTGGTCCCGTGGTTTGGCGTCCTGCGTAGCGAATGTGGGCATGTGTATGAGCGTGTGTGTGTGTGTGTGCGTGTGAGGGATGTTATGTGGTCGCCCTGGTCTCCTTCTGGCCGTCATTCCATCGACCAAAAAAGATGTAACGGCAGCGAAAAGACGCCCAAGATGGTGAAGAGAGTGCACGAGGGGTTCCTATAAATATCCTGTGCCAGTGGGGAAGAGCAGTGGACAAACTCATGCCCACCCCCCCCCCCCCCTCTGGGCGGAGTGCAACTGGTCGCGCATCCTCGCTGGCTGGCATCCTCGTCCGGAATACGGAAAAAAAACTTTTATGCACCTCGTACACCCTCCGGGGGGGTAGGAAGGAAACTCTATTAAAAGTTTCGAATAATTTGTAAATAATATTAATACAAGCTTCACACAGCAGCAGCAGCAGCAGCAGGGGTATCATCAAGCGACAGTCTGCCGTGCGGTAAGGGATGGACGGAATAGGGTGAGACATGCGGGGGTTGGAAAGTTTTATTTTCTTCTCCGGGACTCAACTCAACGACGAAGCGGCGGAGTGCAAGTGAGATGAGTTCGCGACAAACCTGCGGCCTGGCTACTTTACCCCCGGAGGGCGGTGATGGGGGGGGGGGGGGTGGGGGAGGGGAAGTAGAATGTTGCATCACGTTTTTTGCATCATTTTTCCATCATCATCAATGTTGTTGCACCCCACCCATCCCCCTCATCTCGTCGAATCCAAGGAACAGAGGAGGGTGAGAACCGAAAGGAGTAGAAGAAAAGCAGGGAAAGAAACAAGCAAGCAAGTGTAGTGGGTCAGTGAGTGCAGCACGGAGCAAACGAGCGAAACGAGACGAGAAAACACAGGGGGTTGCGGAAAGGAAAGGAAACGAAAGGGGTTTTGGGGATTGAAGTTGCTGGAAAAGCGCCACAAAGCTGACCCTTGGTGGGAGATTCGAGACTAATATCGGGTTTGTGGGAGGTGGAGACAAGATTTTCCCTACAACTCCCTCTACCCCACTGCCTTCATCGATCTCTTTCTTCTGGGATCCTTCAAGATAAAAAGAGGAGAGAGAGAGAGAGAGAGAGAGAGAGAGAGGATAGAGAGAGAAAGATTGAGAAAAGGTACTCCAGGGAATGGGGGTGAAGGTGAAACGAGACGCACAGACGTGTGCCGCAAAAAAAAAAACGTGAACAACTTCCTCACCCTCGGGAAACACTTGGGCGCTGGATGGTTTCAAATAAGATGGTAAGAAAATATATATGTGCTGCCCGTGTGTGCTCTCTTTCACTTGCTGGGGATGGTTTGTGGCAAGCTGCCCTACTCGTCCTGCCAGCCACGTTCTGCGAACGACGCCTTGTGGCTTCCTCTTCTTTTCACATCCTTCTCTCTTTCTCTCTCTCTCTCTCTCTCTCTCTCTCTTTTTATTCTTTTTTTTTCTTCACCTCTCTACGTCATTAATCAAAACGTGTGGCGTCCACTTCTCGCAGAGGGTAGGAATGGGAGTTAATGAATATTTCAGTCTGGCGCATCGTCGCTGCACAGCTCACAATCACCTACCGCGTGGGCGGACTGGAACGCTGAAAGCGGTTGTTTCGCAATTGTTATTTTCCATCAATCAACCTTACCAGAGAGTTGGGGGGATTGAATGGAGTCAACCAAGAGTCCATTTCTAACCCGTGCGTGTTAAGAGGGGGGGGGGGGGACTTCGGTATTTAATTTTTATTTGTGACACATGCTTTTAACATTTCTCCCTGATAGCTGATCCCTTCAAGAGCATTGTGTAAAAGTTTTGGATCAATCGAGGAAAAACTGACAAAGATACAGACTTTTTGAAAATCCGCGTTTCACACAAAGCTCCATGCACTTTGAAGAGCATTTCTCAAAACACCAACGTTTTCCGTAACCAACGTAAAAACTACTAGGCCGATTGATTCGAAATTTTTAACACATAATTTGTACACTTTCTGCCAGGTAATCACGTTGAGAAATCATGAAAATTGTGCATAATTTTTTTTAAACAAATCTGTTAAGTTCATTTCTCATGGCAGAATCGCAAAAGGCATCACTTATTCAACTTCAAAAATCTGCCAAAAATCGAAAAATAGGAAATTCAACTAAACCTTTCCGAGGCTACCTAGATAAACTTATAATCTTTCTAACGAATATCGATTTGTATTTTTCTGATGGCCCCTCACGCAGCTACGATGGGCACCGGAGAAAAAGAATCTTTTCGAAGTCACGACTGCCTAAATTTGATGGCATGGATTCATTTTGCAATGAATGTTGCTCAAAACAATACCAAATATTCTTCAAAAGTTGTAGATTAATATACCATTTACTTGAAAAAATACAGTAGAATGGTTACGTCACAAAAAATCGTTAAAAACGGGCATTTTTGGGGCCCGAAAATACCGAAGTCCCCCCTTAATGCGTGCTGGAAGGTCAGCGGAATTTAGCCATTTTGTACGCAAAGGCAAGGGATGCTGAAAGAGATGCTGCACCGGGTGTTCGTTTGTTTGACTCTAGAGTGACCCCCACTGCCCAACCAGAGACCAGAAGAAGGACCACGACAGCATGCGTCGAAGTTGCTTACGACCGTTACAGCCACCGCCGCCACCTCCGCCTCCACCAACTTCCCGCTCGCTGCTCCGGTGTGAGTGAGAGTAAGCGTTTGTTCTTAAGTGTACATGCTAGCGAACATACAAACATACATACATTTGTAACTGTAAATAGAGGGAATCATCATATCTGCCTCGTTCCCAATACCGCCGTTTGGTGAATCCATATCAAAACAATAGAAAGAGCGAACGGGCCCCCCCCTTAATTAGTATCAAAGGCAGAGAGAAAAAGGCGGATGGGAGCAGCAGTTCCCAGTTCGATCCATCAGTTGCCCATGCCCAAGCAGATCATTTATGACCAATCATAAATAGCGCCCACTCCGCCAACTGAAGTGTATATGCAACAAAAAACAAAACAAACATATCCATCGTGTTGTGTGCTACACGATATAGCCCGAAAGAGAGAAAGCGAGAGAAAGAGAAAACGAACGAGATAGGGAACGAAAATCCGTAAGAGAATCGGATTGTTTTCTTCTGTTCTATTGTTGTGAGCTTTTCTGGCATCCTGGCACCGGAAAGAGGGTTGAGGGATGGTTTTCTGTAAACCGCGAACATCATCGCGAGTAACGCAACCGTACTGTTAATTGATTACTACTAGCCAAAACCAAACAAATACCAAACAAAAACAAAAAAAACATATGCGCAAACTATGGGAAGAAGAATGGGAAGAGAAAGGATTGAGGGATGAGGTAATAAAAGAACAGGAGGCGAGACAGGAACGGAAACGTCTTACCGCCTATCGTGCGACTGCAAATAAGTAGAGCATTTAAATAACCTTAATAAACGCAAAACAAAACAAAACAAAACAAAACAAAAAGCAACATAAGCATTAATAATGGAAACACAGCCAGCAGTTAAAAACAATGCCGAAAGCTTACCGTGCCCTGCACTCGCGTCACTGTTCGCTGATCCTGAAAGGAGGAAGAGGAGGAAGAGGAGGAAGGTAGTAGTAAAGAAATAGAAGGCGAGGCGGGAGCGGAGACGTCCTACCGGTTTAGCGTGCGAATGTGAATATAGTATTAAAATATCCGTAATAAACGAACAACAAACAGAATAAAAACAAAAAACATAAATGCATTAATAACGAAGACAGCCTGCAGCAGTTCATAAACAAAAAAACCGAAAGCTTACCGCGCCCTTCACCTGCGTCACTGGTTTTGGTTCCTGAGAGAGAGAGAGAGAGAGAGAGAGAGAGAGAGAGAGAGAGAGAGAGAGAGAGAGAGAGAGAGAGAGAGACAAAACGAGGTGAAGATACGGGATGAAGTAGATAAATTAATAAGCTGTTGCTGAGTTTGGAATGGCTGGAGAAAAAAGGGGTAGGGCAAAGAGGGAAGGCAGTGCGAGCAAGGTGTTTCTCGAAAGCGTAAATCAGTGAAAAATAAAAAAAAATGAATCGCTAGCTGACACGCTTTACTATCGACTGTATTTGTTTATTAATTTCGCTACTATCCTTTCTCTATTTCTCTCTCATGCTCTCTCTCACTATCTCTCTCATGCTCTCTCTTTCTCTCTCTCTCGCTCTCCTATTAAAATATATCACTAATGCCAGCTGTGCTTATTGTTGTTAACGTATGGATCGGAGACGCGTAGTGCGAAAAGGGAGACAGAGAAACACAAAGAGGGATGTGAGATAGTGTTCGCTTTCACCGTTACCGTTGTTTACCGTCTCTGTCCCGACAAACGATAAGAGAAATCGTAGGCGAACACACGAGCCACAGGATACCAGCAGATGAACCCAAACCATAGTAATGCAAAGCGCATAGCGTGTGAATGGTGAAACAAAACTGAGCAGCAAGAGCTCGATGCGATGGGAGGAGAAAACAAACGAACCAACAGTAAAAATCAAATAAACTAGAGAAAGAAAATGCGAGCTCTGCGCCAAACGGTGTAATGCCTTCTACCCAGGGTAAAATAAAGATAACTTCATCCAGTTGTTTTCCCAATTACGGACGACTATTTGACCATCCACTCACTCGCGCCTTCCGTCATATCATGTGCTGGATTGTGTTAAGGATTAAACCAGCGTGAAAAGGTTATGGTTTTGTGTGACCAACTTTTAGTTGGATGGATTGCAGCATCACCTTCGTAAAAAAAAAACCAAAGTCCGAACCGCATCAATGCCTCGTCATTATCAATCGTAATTATATCTTACATTTTTACGCAATTTTCATACGTTTTTCGTAAAACCATCATTTTTCTACATCTAATTAATTGCCCAAAATCGTGTTAGTAGCATTGTCAGCTGTACTTTTGTTATTTAATCTTGAAATTTCACAAACTCCCTGGTTATCCTTTATCGAACGCATTCTTTTCTTATACCACGTCTCTCGATGGGATCAATTTTTTTCACCATTATCGAGTAGCTCTCAACAACCGTACGCTGCTCGATCGAATTCTTCGACCCATTTCTCTTAGTAAGAAAGTCCTGCGTTGTGGTAGGTTTTAATGTTAACCTTTTTTTTCGCACTTTACATGCTCTGTTTTTAGCACTAGACTTTCGTTGTTGTGAAAACCGAAACATGTTTTTTTTTCCTGTAAATGAGTGAGAAAGTGAATTTAACATAAGGTCACTCTGTTCACTCTAAAAATTGGGCTTCAATGTTTATACTGCAAAAAATATTCTACATAACAGATCGAAACATTGAAAAATATCAAACAAAAAATTAAAAATCAAATCAGCAGTGTAAGCAGGGCAGTTGGAAAAATAATGTAACAAAAATCCTGGTGGTGTTATTTCGCGCAATGTATTTCTTTTCCTCCTCCACCTCGTTTCCTTCATCCTTTTCTCCGCACGCTTCGCTCGCTTTTAGCGTATTTCTTTCTCCTCGCGTGGTCCGGTCCATCCGGAACCCAAAACTGCGTGCTCCGGAGCTCTGAGTTGATCATCATTTGAATAACTTTTCGGTGTGGCCAATTTGCGAACTCTCCCTCCTCCCCAGGGCTGCTCCATACATTGGCCTCCATCATGCAACCCCTTTTTGTGGCAGAGAACAGAAGGGGAGCGAGGATACGATGAAAGCCGGTGCTGTTAAAGCCAAGGAATCGATGAGATGAATTATGATTAGGCCGTCCCTAGGCACCCAGTCGGCCCTTCCCCCTTCCCCGGCCCGGCGTTTGTTGATCCGTATTCCCCACTCGCCACCACTGGTCCAACACCAGGAGGAGTAAAAGCTAGCTAGCCCTGAAAAGCCCTTCCTCAAATTTACCTGTTTAAATGTATACAGTGTTTCATAATAAATAAAATGAATACGTGATGCGTGTGCCAACAGTCCATCGGGACTTGGAGTGAAATAACCCAAAACCCAAGAAAAAAAAAGCAACCCCGGTCCCTGGGTCCTGCATCACGCAATCTGTGAGTGGGTCCTTCCGGTGTGGGAACTTCGCGTGCGAGTGGGTGGGGTGTTTTGTGGTTTTGTTTTTTGTTTTTTTTTTATTGGCTGCCCGCTGGCACTCCACTGTCTTCCGAAACTCCATCATCGCCAATCGTGTGTTTTATGAGCCGCCGGGACCGGCGACTCACTCAGTCAGTCGGAGTGGCCAAGAAAGAAACTGCGACAAGAAAGAAACAAAAAAAAAACATCAAATCAGCTGCGCACTGGTGCCAACACAGTAAGCATCGGGATCACTTTTAAACGGCCGGCTGAGGCGAGGCTGAGACTGAAGGTAAAATCGATCAACACCACCCCACGCGGGCGGCTCGATAAATCCCGATATTATTTATGATATTGTGGGATGCTGGGCTTTAACGAGTGGTTTGCGGATCGGAAGGGTGCCGTAGCCAGCTCTAGGGTTACGGTTCCGGTGTGTTCCGGTGTTGGCGCTCGTCCGGAACGCGTGGTAATGAAGTCGGAGTGGATGCTCGCTCCGATGGTCTCTTCAGGTCAGGCCTTGGCGGTCTTGGGAAGCAAGCCCGCTTCGAGTCAGGCTTAGAGGTAGGCATTCATCTTCATTTCACCCCAAAAACCACATCCACGCGTAGTGGTGTGAGGACAAACGTGAACCCGGGGGTAGCCATTAAGTGTCACCCACACACATCCCCTTTCCTGGATGTCCAGTATATCCAGTTGGATCTTACTGTCGGTCTTCCGGACGGTTTTTTTTTTTTTTTTTGGGACTAGGCTGCTACACGCTCTGCCTTTCCCCGGTTGTCCGAAGGGCTTTAGCGGGCACATACAAACATTTATTCGGTGGCCGCACTGGCAGGGCCTGAAGCCCTGTCACGTTAATTTAATTTATAGACATTAAATGGTTGGTGTCACAAGGTGGGCGTGGGGCGCAGGAGTGAAGAGAAATCGAAAGAAAGAATTGTTCTCGCGCCTCGCGAAGATGCTGCTGTGTGCCCGGGTGAATCGGCGCTAACAGGCACCGGGGAAGTGGTGCGGTGCTATTTTATAAATTTATTTATTTATCTTCACCTCAAGCCGCCTCAAGCCGCTGCTGCTGCCACTGGTGTTAACTGTGGTCGTTGTTTGTCGTCGCAGAGTAGCAGAGTGCAGAGTGCTACCGAGCATAAATTCATTTCGAACACAGTTCTTAGCTGCACAACTGCTACAACGCCCCGCGCACCATCGCTTACGTTTTAGCAAGGGCCTGGCCGCCTGGCCACATGTTCCGTCGCGCGCAAGGAGTTCTTTCGTGTCTAGATTTTATTTATTTTTGCAAGAGGGTGCATACGGCGCAGAGACAGACAGACAGACAGGGAGAAAGTGAGAGAGAGAGAGAAAATAAGAGGAAAAAGCAGAAGCGAGGATAGGCAGAAGATGGTGTGGTGACAGTAACCCTTCTCGCTTCCCCCTTTCCACCGAAATGGATTTACTATTAATTATGCTTTACGGAGCATAAAGCTCCGCTAAGATGGTCGATGGCCGGTGCTACACACCGGAGAATGCCTGCCAGCAGGCGAATTGGCCGGTCTATCGTGGTTCTTCGAGCAGCAGCAGCAGCAGCAGCCGTGAGGCCGTCTTCGTTTGTCGTTTGACATTTACACCCTGCTCCCGCACAACCCCCCCGGTTCCCCGTTGGTCACGTAGTGTGCGTGCCGTTCGTTCGTTCGTTCGTTGTCGTCCGAGCGAGTAGTGCGGCTAGCAGGAGCCGTATCGTCCCTCTAGTTTTGATTTATGTCACCTTGCGCTGGTCAACATCAAACATTTGCACATAGCCGGGGCCAGCAACTAGCCAAATGGCTAGCAATCGGTGCTCGAGCAGCCAGTAGCACCCAGTAGCAGCTACTACGTGGCCTGCCACCGCCGACCGTCGTGCATGAAATGTCACCGGAGGTGGATGCCGAGTTGAAATTGAATAAAAAGCAATATTTCACCTCCTGCGCACGCCCGCAGTATCTACACACCTGGCAAGCTAGCAAGCGGGCGCGGGTGCGGGCGCGCGCGCACACCCCAAGCCTGTGCTCACACAGATAGGATGCAGCGCGCATTTGCAGGCCCCACTGATTTAGGGAGAGCCGAGTTTGGGGCTCCCGAGGACCTTCAGCGGACAATTGGACAATTTATTGTGCAGAAGGAGCAGCAGCAGCAGCAGCAGCAGCAGCAGCAGCAGCAGCCGCCTGACACTGTAACTCCATTCGGCACTCCTACACTTTTGGGAATATTGGCTACTTTCCTTCGGCTTAGTTCATGATACTCCCTCCAGCTATGTAAATATAGTTTTGTTTATGGTATGGAAAACGAATCACTACTTTTCCACGTTCACTAAATGTTCAAGTTTCTGGCACATTTTTGCGATTATTTAACCACTTAAAGATCAACTGCAAACCGTTAAAGTTTATGCAATTTAGGTAGAGATGTAGATATTGCTTTTTTTTCCTTTGCAAGGGGGCTTCGGTAATTTTTGGCCAAATCAAGGATCATTTTTGACGATTTTTTGTGATGCAACCATTTCACTTTATTTTTTTAAGTGAATGGCATATTAAACTGCAACTTTTGAAGAATATTTAGACTCATTTTGGGGGAGATTTATTAAAAACTACATCCATGGCATCACAGTTAGGCAGTCGTGTCTTCGAAAAGATACTTTTTCTCCGGTGCCCATCGTAGCTGCGTGATGGGTCATCAGAAAAATACAAATCGATATTCATTTGAAAGATTATTAGTTTATCTAGGTAGTCCCGGAGAGTTTTTGTTGAATTTCCTATTTTTCGATTTTTGGAAGATTTTTGAAGTTGAAAAAGTGATACTTTTTGCCACTTTGGCTAAAAGCACGATTTTTGAAGATTTGTTTAAAAAAAAGTATCAACAATTTTCATAAAACCTCGACGGAGTTACCTGGCAAAAAGTGTACAGATTATGTGTTAAAAATTTCAAATCAATCGGTTCAGTAGTTTTTACGGTAGTGGATGGGCACGAGCGAGCTGCATGGAGCCTTGTATGAAACACAGACGATCAAAGATCTATAACTTTGTCAGTGTTGCTTCGATTGATCGCAAACTTTTGTACACAATATTCTTGATAAGGATCAGCATTCATGGGGGAAAAAAACACCGAAGCCTCCCCCCCTTAAAGGCAGTGAAAAATACGTTCATAAAATAACTAGTGACAGCATAGGTTGTAAATTTTATTGTTACAGGGATAATTAGCGCAAAATCATGATCAGGGCGTTTGTTCAAGTGGTCGGCACAGGCATTTGCACTATCAGGCCCGCGAGGGTATTGTATGCCGCTCGTTGCACACATATGTGTGCATACCATCTATGTAGTTGTGTAACTTATTTATTGATAATCGCTCGAAATCGCTCGAAATCGCTGTCGTGTGCTCCAGGCGAGGACTGGCTGGTTTGCTGGGGGGTGTTTTTTTTTTTCTCTTCGCTTTCTATCGTGGCTCTGAGACTCGTGGTGATGATGATGATGATGCTGGTGTCGGCTTTTTTGTGGGAAGAATATTCTCACTACCCACTTTGGTTCGGCAGTGGTGTCTGCGGAGAAAGATGACGGACGAAACAGAGACGAAAGGGGAGCACATGTTAGTACCCGAACATTGGTCATCGACAGTAGTAGCAGCAGCAGTAGCACTAGCACCGTTTACACCAAGTGGTTGAGTGGTGAAGAAGAAGGAGCGAAGAAGGCTGGGCGGCCGGATTAGACGAAGATGACGGCGGGACGGCAGTAGCCCCACCGGTCCACCTTTCGCCCGTGCTGACACTTGTCGTTCGGATCGTTCGGCCCACGGAGCATGTGCGCCCCGAGAAACTCCTGCGATGGCCGGGTGTAAATGATGCGCCCCGTGTGCCGGTGACCCCTCGGCTGGTTCCTCGCCCCCATCTGGATCACCGTCCCGGTGACCGTGACCGGTGGCTGGAGGAGTACCAGCGCGAACACCAGCGTCACCGCCAGCCCCAAGGTCACCAGCGGGGAGGGTCGCCCCGTCGAGAAGCACCGCATTGGAACGCCTGATGAACGCTGATTGAAGTGGCACTCCCGCGCGGGCTCACACGCGGGTCCGGTGGAACAAAAAACACACCACGGGTAACGCGCACACGGGCCACTTTCCGGCAAACTGGATTACTCGCTGCTCGCTGCTCTGGCACACTGGAAGACTACTTTACTCACAGCGCAACATCCCCGCTCTAGTGTTCCCCTTAACTTATCTGGCTTATCCGGCAGCGGGGGGGGCAAAGAGGGGGCGCACCGTACCATATCTCACCTGTAAAGGGCACCCGCAACCCGTAATCGCTTGCGCAGCATATCCGCGACCTCGCTCGGCACACGCTTATTCGCTAATCCGTGCGCGTTTTCGCTGCGAACTAGAAGGATATAGTACTCCGGCAGATACCGCGCGTATCGGACACCTGGCCGATACCGCAGCTACTACCGACCAGGTTCGGCGAGCGGAGAATGTTGGCCGTGCTGGCACCGAAACCAGCAGCCGGGTCCTGCACCCGGAAGATGACGCGCACGGCCTCAACCGGGGGAACGGTGACCACCATCAGCAGCACCAGCACCAGCACCACCACTATCAACCGAGCAACGCAGGATCTGCTGCACATAGCGCGAGCACCGGGCAGGTAAACGGACAGGTAACGGATCGCCTGGAACGATGACAAGGACTGGGGACCGCTACGCTAACAGCACCCGAGCGAACTCGACACCCGACCCGAGCCACGACACCGCTCGCCTCGGCTCCACCTTTCTGTTTGTGCTCACTCGTTCTCGCTTCTATTTGTTTAACTACACACTACACTCCCCTTGCAAGGGGTTTCGTTTGGTTCCGGGTCTACCCTGGGCTGGCCATAATACCCGCGCGTCTTCCATGACAGATGTGGTAGTGGTGGGCCCCCCTGTCGCACTGGCAGTTCGGTGTAGCGGCCGTTTTTAGTTCATCACCCGCCGGCACCGGTTGTGGCGATCAAGGTGATAGCCGGGCTTGCACAGCTTCGGTGCGTCGAACACGTTGGACGTGTTGACGGTCGTGTCGTTGCTGCAGCAGCCGGCTTGTGCGACCGGGTTGTAGAAGATAACCCGGCGCGTCGGTGCCACGGTAGTCTGGGCATTGGCCGGTGTCGCACCGATCAGCAGTACCATCACTACCACTCCACTTATCGCCAGCAGCAGTACCAGCGGTGGTGACGCGCGCAGCGCCCCCGTCCGTCGTGAACCACCAAGCGTCGCCATCAGTAATGAACGTCCCCGTGGGGGAAGGGTTCTTTGATTTTGTTTTGTTTTGTTTTTTTTTTTCTTTTTAGTAAGTAAGTAGTTAGATGCGGACAAACTTGCGGCGGCGGGCGGCCCAGTTTCACTCCGAGCGAACGGAACCGGTACGGTGCACTGTGGCGGACCCCAGGTACGTGCTCCAATCTCAGGCGGGGCCCACCAATCCCGTGCCAATGGGGCAACGGGAATGTGGGGTGGGGGCGGGGTAGAGCGCAAACACTCACGATGGCACGCGGGGGCCCCCGATAACGATTCGAGGGCCCGCAGCCCTTATCGTTCAACCGTTGCACCATCAGCGTAGTGTTGGGGTGACGTTATCAGCTCACGATGACGTAGGACAATGATGGGGGGGGGGGGGGGGGGGGTTAACCCTCGGTTGGGCACCCGGGTACCCATTTCATGTTTCAACGAAAAAATCAATGCCTTCCCGTGAATATTTTTTTCTAGGAAACTCCGGATCCCCAAAGTACAGCTCATTTCAAGCCGAATTGGCGTTGAAATTGTTTTGATAACTCATATTTAAAGGTAATTATGGCCCGATGAAATTAACACCCGCCCAGTGGCACCCGGGTACCCCACACGTTGGCTATGCACATGGGCTATGTTTATAAACATAAAACAACACTTTTTATCAACATATATTCATGTTGACGTGTTTATTAATTGTTAATTAGGTAAAGTACAATATTTTGTTGAACAATTAATAACTTTTGAGCTTTTCAACGAGCAATAGGAGAAAAATAAGCAACATATTTTGAAACCTTTTATGTGCAATTTAAATTACAGGGTGAGGCAAAAAAACTGCAACACAATTAAAACGCCATATATTTTTCATTTTTGTTAGGATTTTATTGAATAAAACCAAAAAATGTTGGGAATTTCATAAACTTTTAGAATCAGTTATTTTTTTTTACAGTATGTTACTTTTTGGGGGAATTGTGGTCTTGAGACCGTGAAGAGGCCTTGCTTCGCTTGGCCGCAAGTGATGAAATTCTGAACTTTGTTTTCTTTGATGAGAAACCATTCGTTATCCTGTAGTTTTTAAACGAAAAAAAAAATGGGATTTAGTTTCCAGGAAAGTCAGCTGATAATTTACACTCTCGGCTGGCCACCACGACGCATAAACCGGGTTGATAATGGGTTGAGATGCGATAACACGCAATTTTTCACATTATTCGCACATTTTCGTTCGGTGGATCCGATATAAATCAACAAATTAATGTTTCTAAAGCTATTAAAAGGTTCATTGCAGTCCTAGAAATGCAAACAATTCATGCGAAATCCCTAGAGATTCCAAAAGGACTCTGTACCTTCCCTCAAAGCAACCGAGACATGAAATTAGCGTAAAGAAACATTTCACACTTCATTTCCATGTCTCATTGGCTGTCAATATCTATGGGCGAAACAAGCGCAGGACTTCTCCGTTTGCGGTATTTTGAAGGGCAAGGTTAGACCTAAAAAATGACATAGTTTTGAACAGTTTATGCAAACGCTTCTCTAAGAATGAGCCAAAATACCACAAAGCACTCTGCGGGCAACGAGCGATGGTTTCTTCTACCGTCTTAAGATCATAATTCACCCAAACAGTAACATACCATAAAAAACTGAACTGATTCTGAAAGTTTATGAAATTCCCGACGTTTTTTGGTTTTACTCAAAAAATTCCAAACAAAAATGAAAAATATATGGCGTTTTAAATGTGTTGCAGTTTTTTTGCCTCACCCTGTATATATTATTTCTCAAACTGATTATAAATGGTTCGTATAGTGTAATTTTCTTAACATATGAGTAAATCATACACTAATCTTCATCAAAAAGGGTTTAGGCGGCATTTTCGTAGACCACAGAGACCAATATACATGGTGCGTTCCGAAACTAATGAGACTGAATTTTCCTGACGAAACGGTTTGAGATAAGGTATTGACTTTTTCACGCCAAACTAGAGGCAGGTTTTAGCTATTCAACGCACTTTATTTCATTCGGCTATGACAAACTGAAAGAAAATGGGACGATTTTTCGTGAACCCTGTTTTTAGTTGATGTAACATCGTAGAACGCCCCCTTTCTATGGACCACTGGTACAGCCCGGATCATCGCGGACCTCTTCCTCGGACAGAGCACACAAACGGAAATGTATGAGGACTTGAGGAATTACTGGCACCAACGGAATGTTTTTCTGTAGGTCCGGATGATCCGCGCCAGGAAGAAGGTCCGGATGATCCGCGCCAGACCAATGGCCCATACAAAGGGGACATCCTACGGTGTTACATCAACTAAACATGGTATCAGTGCATTGTGTTCATTATTTTTATTGTTTTTATTGGATTTTGTTGTGATTTTTAAACAAAAATACGTTCCGAACACTCTTAAATTAGTCCTAGAACACAATTTTTTATCATAAAACTGATACAAACGATGATACAAGAACATAACAATGCAATGCACATAAGTGGGGTACCCGGGTGCCCAACGAAGGGGTAAACGCCGGGTGCCCAACCGAGGGTTGAAAACGGACGGTTGGCGATTACGAGTCGGCCTCCTTGATGGTAATGTTGGTGCGACCGATCTCGGTTGCCGTGATCAGCGGCCTGTACAGGTACCGGTAGTCCGGGTTGCGGTTCTCGTACGTCGGCGCCCGGTACGTGCTGGCAGACGGGGTCGTCGCCATGGTCGTCGTCGTCGTCGTCGTCGTCGTTGTGGTGGTGGTCCTGCTTCGCTGCTGCTCGTGGAGCCGCTCGAGCGCGAGCAAATGGTTGACGTCGGTGTGGTGCAGCTGGTAGGGTGGTGGGCGCGCCACAGTCCGGAACACCTCGAGCACCTCCTCGACGTGCCTCTCGCCCACCAGCGCCGGCTGGCGGGTGCGTAGGTAACGCCGGTAGTCCGGCTGTGGCTGCTGTGTCACCACTACCGACACCAGGCAGACGGCCTGGAGCAGGAACAGGAGCCGCCCACGGCCACCTCCACTGATCGAACGAATCATCGGAGCGAGAAGGCGGCGCCCCAAAAGCAAGCAGTGCAGTCCCGATCGCCGCAACCGCACACGATCAACTGAAGACAGCTTTAATTAATCGCAGCCAGAGCGAAAGAAAAACTGCCAGTCACTTCGAAGCGCCTGCCAAAAAATCAAAACAAACACAATCGTGCTACGATGCAAAACAAGAGCTAATTTATTGCCAGAAGCCCGCGACACACACTCACACCAGCACACCTTCGGTTACACAGACAAGGCAAAGCAGGAAAGAGAGAGAGAGCAGACCGTCCGGGCGCTAGAATGTTCGTGGCTGTCGCGTGGGAGCGGAAAGAATAGAAAGTGCACGGTCACATCAGTGGCCTGCCAATGGTACCTTGACGGTTGTCGTCGTCGTCGCCGTCGTCGCAGCAGCACCAGCAGTGTCTGCCTCCTTGGAGTTACTGGAGAAGGTGTCACGGAGGTAGTCGCGCACGTTCGATGCGTACTCCTTCGCCTTCGAGGCACCCTGCTGGACGCCTGCCTTCACCTTGACCACCCCGTCCTGGACGCCCTCCTTCACCTTGGTCGACAGACCGCCGAAAAAGTCCTTCACACGGTCGATCGCACCGGTGCGCTCCTCGCTCGAGTCCACCTCGGCCAGATCGAGATGGGAACGCTGCTCCGGTACCGAAGCGGCCTGGATCGCCACCAGCAGTACCACGCCAACCATCGCCAGAACCATCGCGACCTTCGAGCCTGCCATGGTAGTAACGGACGCGTAACGCTGCGCTTGCTGGGTGAGTTCGGGTTGGAAAAGAAAAATTGGGCGGCTAGGGGATGCGACTGCCGATCGAAACACCACTCGTCCACTCGACTGACGGACGGGCACTACCAACCCGGGGGTGGCACCCAGGGTAGTCCGATCCCGCTAGCTAGCTAGCTAGCTGCTGCGCCTAGTGTTGCCCGTCACTTTGCCCTTCTGCCTCGATTGACGCTAGTTGAAGGCGATTGTGCGCAGTGCGACGGGTTCGGTCTTTGGACTTCGGTGCCTCGCATCTCGGTGCCGCGTGCCGCGAAACCAATTGCCGGACGGGCACTTTAACTCATTTATTGAAAACCTCTCGCTCTCGCGCGTGCACACACGCGATCCTCGAACTGTTGCTCTCACAAACAATCATGTGTGAAACCGGTTTGAACACGATGACCCCGAAACCAGATGTTGGATTCGGCCTCGCGGCCACAGACTGTGAAGATGCAGACCATACTGATGACCGCGATCGACATTACCCTTGCGGTAGCAGCCTTCACCTTTCTGCGCGCGCATTCCAAGCTGCAGCAGGGCAGAGCAGAGCAAAGAGCGAGAGAGGTGACAAAATGTACCGGAAAGGTGTGGGTATGCGTGGTGGCAGCTCGCTGCCACTCGCCCCGGGTCATTAAATGCCGCCAGCGCTCAGAAACGTCTCCATCAGTCAGTTGCTGACCGTATTTGCAATTACCAGTGAGCTGGCAGCGAGTAGCGTCGAGTGACGTAGCGTTTAAGTAAGGCGAGAAGGTCCGGTAATGGGCGAGCGGAAACTCAACGCACGCGGTGGTGACTCAACGCAGCGTGCATTAGCAGCTAGAGCTGTATGCTGGCTTCACTAAACGAGCTCACCAGCGCGCTGAATGGGGCAGGTAAACAAATGGGGAAGGGACGGAAGTGCGCGCAATGGCATGGAGATAAGAAGACAATGTCGACCGTACCAGCGCTGGACGGTCATGGTGCCTCCATGCGAACCAAGGGCACAGCGGGCAACCCCAAAACGCATGCATCGAACCAATTGGAGGGACTTTGGTATTTAATTTTGGTCTGTCACGCATGTTTTTAACATCTTTCCCTGAATGCTGATCCTTTCAAGAGTATTGTGTAAAAGTTCTGGAACAATCGAGGAAAAACTGACAAAGATACCGATTTTTGAAAGATACTTTGAAAGAAGTCGGTGCCCATCGTACCGTAAAAACTAATGGGCCGATCGTTTTGAAATTTTTAACATATAATTTGTATACTTTTTGCCAGGTAGCCTCGTCGAGATTTCATGAAAATTGTTGATACTTTTTTTTAAACAAATCTTTAAAAATCGTGTCTGTAGGCAAAATGACAAAAAGCATCACTTTTTCAACTTCAAAACTCTGCCAAAAATCGAAAAATTGGAATATCAACATAAACTCTCCGAGGGTACCTAGATAAATTTATAATCTTTCAAACGAGTGTCGATTTGTATTTTTCTGATGACCCATCACGTAGCTACGATGGACACTGTTTTTGCTGCGAATCAAAAGACTTGGTTCTTAAGATTTAAGCGACGAACTCGGTTTGATCATTGTGATTACTATTTCAACTTCAAAAATCTGCCAAAAATCGAAATATAGGAAATTCCAAATACACCAAAACTCTCCGGCAATAGCTAGATAAACTTATAATCTTTCTAACGAATATCGATTTGTAAATTTCAGATGACCCGTCATGTCGCTACGATGGGCACCGTAAAAAGTACCTTTGCGGCGACACGACTGCCTAAATTTGATGGCATGGATTCATTTTTCAATGAATGTTGCTCAAAACAATACCAAATATTCTTCAAAAGCTGTAGATCAATATGCCATTTAGTTGAAAAAATAAAGATGAATGGTTACGTCACAAAAAATCGTTAAAACGGGCCTATTTTTGGCCCGAAAATAGTGAAGTTTCTCCTTAAATCCATACAATTTCTTAACAAAAAAGGAGCGTCACTTGAACGTCAATAACTTGGGTAATTTTAAACAGAATGACTTGAAAATTTTACAAGATTATTTTGAAGGTTGGCAGTATCGTAATTTCATAAGGATAAAAAAAATGGTGTCACCATTTATATTTCAAGCCAAAGACTTATAGATCCACCTGTTACAGCAAATAAGGGGATAGGGTACTCAATTTGCACGTGTGAACGAACTTTTTAATTCTCGTATTTTTGGTAGGTTGCCAGTAATGTGATGGATAGCCATGAGGAAGTTTTACGTTAAAATAATGATTAGTATTTGAGATATACATTTTTGTTGTGAGCTACTGGCTAGTACATTGTGCGTTTTTCGCTATGACGAGCAAAGAATTTCTATAAAGATTTGGTTTGTGTATACGTAAAGAATGATGAAAGCTTTTAGTGGCTACGCTAGAGTTAAATAAAAATGTTTACAAGTGGTAAAAAGACTTCCAGGATGGTCAGGAAGGTATAGAAGACGAGGAACATCCTAGGCGACCATCAACGTCAATTGACAACGCTCACGCCACTCACAAATAAGAAATTTGGTGTTGCTAAACCGGCGATGAGCAACTAGAGACCTTGCTGATGGTATTTGCATATTGAGATAATTCGTTAATTACATTTTAAGAAATGTTTTGCGTCTCAAACCGTTGGTACCAACGACTGGCGTTGCTTCTCCGTGACTTTTTCTTCACAAACTTAACTTGTATCATTCCAAAACCATCGCTTTTGCCTGATTTAGCACTATGTGACTACTGGCTATTAAAAGAGCTCAATAAAGTCCTCCGGAGACATCGTTTTGAAACGATAAAACCGATTGAAGCCACTGCAAACTGAAGGCCATCCCTAAAATAGACTGCACAAGTACATTGCATCCGGGGAGGGATTACTGTGAAGGCGCCGCAATTTGGATGTGAAGGAATAAAATGGGAACTTTGAAAATCAATCGAATATCCCCCCCCCCATTTGATGGACACCGCAGTACATCATCCGAGTGAAGGGCTGGACACACTCGCTCACTCACTCACTGCCGGTGAGTCACGGGTTTGGGGTGCGACCCGCGAGATGTCACACCTCGCGCATCTTGTACACACAGTACGCCTGTACACTGTACCTGCGCCGTTGTACTGCTGTCCCCGTAACGTTGACTCGCCGCTGCGCAATAAACGCGATCGCGGGAAGGGGGGTGGGGGGGTATTGTTGCGAGGGTGGAATACGAGGAATAGTTGCTCCCGCCGAGGACAGACATCGCGCGAGCCGGGGGGGGGGATCTACACTATCGATGCAGTGATGTGTTGAACCGGTTAGAAGAATACAGGGTGTACCATAAAAAAATGCAAATGCTTTCATTGCTCTGTTTTGAGTATTTTTTCAACACCAATATGGCATTATGGGGTATCGTTGTGTTCGTAAGAGTCTTATCTATCAAATGATGTATAATAAGTACCCGTGCAAAAGATGTCTGTCCGGAAAAATGTATTCAAAGGCGACAGTGTCGAGTTTGCTTCGCGCCCAAGAGAAATCTCATAGATATAACAGCGGTCCTCAGATGTATTCTTGGCATTGTTTACAGGATTAAACGTTCTATTCATGAAGGGCCAAGGCCTAGGAAACACGTTAGTGATCGGCAACGATCTGAGCGTACTGAAAAAGTGGTAATATCCGTCAGAGCAAAAGTTAGCGAAATCCAGTGCAATCCATATGAAAGCTTGCATAAGAGACGAATATCTCAAGATCCTGCCTGCATCGGTTGGCCAAATATGACCTAAAAGCAATCTCTAGAGCTAGGGTGAAGCGTAATTTAATAGTTGAAAGGATAAAACATCTTTAGACAGGATAAAACATAGTTTGAAAATGGCACCAGTTTTCATAAAATCCATTACTAAAATGAATATTGATGTTTATATCACTTTTTTGAAGGAACACGTTTTAGCATGGATTAAAGCAAACTTCAAAACACCAGAAAATGTTGAGTTTCAGCAAGATGGAGGCCCCTGCGATACGTCTTAACGGTCTGAAACATGGTTGAAGGAAAACATGAATTTTTGGTCGAATGATTTATGCCCTCCAAGCGGTCCTGAATTAAATCGGTTGGGCTATTCAATATGGGCATTTGTTCGACCTAAGACCTGTGAACCATAACACCATACACGGTTGGTTCGCTGAAATCGTTTATCATCAAAGCCTGGTCTTCTAAGTTGGACACTTATGTTACAGAGAGTGTTCTCGAATTCGTAACCGCTTGGAGAAATTAATTGAGAAAACAGGCCGACAAACCCACTCATTTTGTTTGTTTTTGATAAACAAAGAAATATAGAGCGAATGAAATACTTTGAAACAGTAGAAAATATAAAAAAATGGCTTTAAACTTCAAAAAAAGATTTTTGCATTTTTTTATGGTACACCCTGTAAATAAAAAAAAAACCGGCAAACGATGGAGCCGCATGGGGCTGGCTGGCTGGCTGGCTGGCAGGGGAGCTGGGAATTTATTTCTCAATAAGTACTGGTCGCGCGCCTGACTTGTTTGAGGTCAGCCGGACCCGATAAGAGGGCACGATGAGCCGCGATGATAGCGGCACCGGACTGACACCGGATGATGTCAACACCATCACAACCGCACCTCGCGCACCTCCCCTCAATTCAAACCCCCTTCACGAGACCTTCGCGTCACAAATAAGCTCATAACAAAGATGGTGGTGGTGGTGGTGGACTTACGACATTCGCTAATCAGATCAATTTATTTCCGGAATTTTCGTCTCACTCGCTCGCACTCGCACGCGCACAAAGGGCGTCCGTTCGCTCGCTCGCTCGTCCGCCCTCTTCGTGACGCCCTGCCGGACGCCTGCTGCCTCTGTCTGCTCTATCAATCAATGGCTCAGATCGCGGAGAGAGAGACAGAGGCAGAGACAGAGAGAGAGAGAGAGAGGAGCAGGTTTAACAGTAATAGAACTAAATTAAAAAATCACACTTCCTTAACGGCTAAAAAGGCGCTGTTTATGATGTGGCGCTGTACGGTTGTAAGGCGGTGGAGTTGTTTGTTAGAGAGGGAAATGGGGGGGGGGGGGGGGGGGGGGGGGGTGATTCATGAGAGTGCTCGTCAAATGTTTGCCTCATTGTGCAATTTGTGCGATTGGGAGTGGTGCTTGGGGGGCGATGGGTGGGTGGTGGTACTTAAAAGACATTCCGGCATTTCCCATTGACCGCCTCCTGGCCGGTCTTGCACGCCAGCGGCCCCGCCAAGATGAACCGATTGTCGACGGTGGGCGTCATGGTGGTGGTGGTGGTGATGGTGGTGGTGCTCCCGACCGGCTGTTCCGTCCCGTCCCGCTCCCCTTCGCCTGCCTCCTCTAGGTCTTTGTCGTTGAAGAAGATCCGATCGTCCTCGGCACCATCATCGTTCGGTACGATCTGGGCCGGCACATGGGCAGTCCCGATTGCGGCCCCAGCGGCACCCCCCCCGGGTGGTTCGTCACTGGCACCGGTGCTTGATGGGCGTACTGTGGGCGGGGTTGAACGTGCTGGCTTGAGTGATGAGGTGAGCCCGGCGGCCTGCGTCGAGGTGATTGGCGTTGCGTCCGTGTCCTCGGCGACTTCCGGCTGCTCCTGGTCGCCCGGTACTGGCCCGGCCGGCGGCGGGGGTTCCTCGGTTACCGCCCGGTCACCGGTTAGCTTGCTGCGGACGTAATCGTAACCCTGCAGCACACCATCCTTCACCGAGGTGGCCGCGTTCTCCAAGCTTTCCTTCATCTTGGCCGTGCCCTGCTTGAAGGCGGACGTGAAGTCGTCCAGGAACTTGGACATCTTGCTACCCTCCTCGGCCGGTGCCATCTCCTCCTCCCCCTCCGCCGGTGCCGGTGCCGATGGCTCCGGAATGGACGACGGCACGGAGGAACTCTCGATCGGGTTCGCCTCCACCAGGCAGAGGACGAACGACATCAGCCATACAAGCGCCACGAACCGCATCCTTGCTGCTTGCTGCGTTCACTACTCCAACGCACACTACACACCGACTCCGCACTCCCTCTCTCTCGCTCTCTCTCTGTCACACTCACAACCCGCACACAAACTGGCCAGGATGCCGATGCACCAACCGTTACCTCGAAGCAGCCGAGCACGAATGATGGTCCGGGCTGGCCACTGGCTACCCTGAACCCAGCCGGGTCGCCGGCGGGTCCATTCCATCGGGCTGCCGGAGCGGGAAGAGAATGCGGGACGGAAGGTGCGCGCGGGCGTACGTCGTTGAAGCGATCATCGTGCCGATACTGATCACGATCTTGATGAGGCTGATGAGGCTGTAGCTACTGCTATTGTTGCTTTTGTTGCTGCTGCTGCTGCTGCTGCTACTGATGATGATGAATAGGATTTACCTGGCGTGAGTTTGCGGAATGCAAATCGGATCACGAGCCTAGACTCGCCGAATTAAGACTGTGTACCTGGCGCGCGCGCAAGAGAGAGAGAGAGCGAGTTGTCTGAGATGACTGAGAGAGAGAGAGAGCGAGAGAGAGAGCGAGCGAGCGAGCGAGCGAGAGTTGTCGGACACGAAAGTCACTTCCAATAACGGGCCTGGCTGTTGGAAAGGAACCGGTTCTGTGTACGGGGTGGCGGCGATATTTTGGCTAATGGGCAAAATAAAATGCGAGTCCCCGGTAGGGACTCGGGTACCGCTATGCAGGTAGCCAGACAGACTGGGTTCGATTCTCGCTTCCCCAGGAAAAAGATTTCTCGAGCGCACACGAAATGGAACCCATTTTCATCCATTACCAGGCGTATAACTTGTAATTTAAACTGCGGGTTTTTTGGTGGATGGAAACACAGTTTTTTTTTTTTAAATAGAAAACCAAAAGATAAACTATTCTATGTATTTTCCCGTGCTAGCTATACGTTTGTCCTATCTTTTGGCCAATTTGTGGATACCGCGCCAAAAGAATTGTTCATTTAGCGAGGAAAAACCTCCCGTCATGTCATTTTCCAACAATTTAATACAAAATCGATGTCGCTGCTCGGCCAGCGCGTGACCGATCGTCGAAAAGTGGTGATCTTTGGAATGGCCCAGGTCCAGTTAATTAGCGGGGGGAGGCAGAATCGCTCAGTTTATTGAATTTAAATAGCTTTGGGCTATTTTTTACGAGTTCGATGGGGCGTTGTCGTGCTGGAATATCAACCTCTCACGTCTTTGATCCTAAATGGGCCTTAATTCACGCAAAGCACGTTATATTTTGATTATTGGTTGGTGCCCTAACAGACGACAGCCATCTGATCGCACCAAGTACACAGCATTGGCTTGCGCTCAAAGCGATTTGATGGTTTTGTGGTAGAAAATGAGGGTTAGCGGGGATCAATAAACATTTTTTTTTGTTTAATATTACCAAACTATATCCACTTTTCATTGCCAGTAACCACAAGATGCCGAAACGACTTTCGTTTTTGCCTAGCAAGCAAGAATTCGCACCTGTTTTGGCGTCGCTCCATCTTCAATTCATTTTCCAGCAGTTTGAACGTTTACAAGGCACGTAAGCGTATAGAAATGGCTGGTTAAGTAATTCCTAACTACTGAGCAAGTATTTTCTTACGATTACGTATGATTCTCATCCAAAAGAACCTGCAATTCGAGGTCTTAATGTTTTTTGGGTGGATTTACACGCTTTTTGTAATTCAAGTCAAAATGGTCATCTTTGGACCGATTTCACTAACCTTTGCAAGCGGTTTCTAATACCACATTATCAACAGAGGCCTCAATAAGCATTTTATGTGATGCGACCGACATTTTCTTTTAACTAAAGGACAAAAATGGAGCTCCCCGTGAAAGCTCTTTTTCCGACAGAAAACTAGACATGATTAAGCAAAAAAAAATATATGTTGTTGCATGGTATCACTTATCATGTAGACTGATTTATGTAAACAGGTGTCGAATAAACACAAAAAAAACGGTATGGCATGTCGATGAAAGCTCAATTTAGTCTAAAAGCCCATCTATAAGCAAGCAGCAGTTTTAAGGTTATAACGCCTGATACTATCTGCCCCCCCTCCCCCCTAATCCACGGAGGCGTGAAAGTGACAAGAGTGGAACTGGAGTCGAAGTTGACACTTTCGAATCCAGCCCTCTCGCGCGACGGCACGCAGATCCGGAAGGCCACACTTTGATGCAATTAGAGATGCTGCCGCGCCGCCAAACTCAAAGCGCCAACCGCTTCTTTATTGGGTAAGCCATTACGGCACGGTGCGTCGAACCGGTGGGCAATGACCATCACCATCCGGACAATACAATGCGGGGCGCGACGCTATTAGCCCTTTGACGACATTGGCCACCACCGGCGTCGCCCTTCTGCGTGTGTATGAAGGGAAAGAAGAAGAAGAAGAAGAACGAATGTCCCATTTTGTCCGTCGCACAAAAGACGAGGGAAGGTCCGAAGCGCGAGGTGCAGCACGTACGCGGGGAGTCAAATTCAATTATGAACGCACCGCAACCGCAACCTCCCCGCCTTGTTCACCATCATCTTCCGGTGCACTTACCGCATCATCTTCTTCGGAAACTTCCCAAAACCAAGCATGATTGCGGGCTCCATTTTGGGCCCCCACCCCGTCGCCTAGCTCCTTCGTTTGTAGAACACAATAACGCGATGTTATGTCAGGGGCTGTTTCCCCGGCCGGTGTCGCTTTCCCGTGCATGTTTATCCAATCACAGTCACCTCTTCACACGAGGCACCTTTCTCGCGGATCAGAATGGACAAGAGTTGCCAGCAGCTACAGCTTATCTGGTTGCATACTGGCAGGCACATTGGTTATCTTGATCTTCACAAACCGTGTCCAGTTTCGGCGCTAAGTTTTTATTTTTGGCGCCTTTTGTGGATTCATAATTCTCAGGAAAAATGCTGCGCGCCTGTCAGAGAGATTCTGGATCCCCCCCTTTAAAGCAAACAATGCTCCATACAAAACAAAATTTCCCGCTGCTGAGCTCGGTGCACATCATAAGAGATACAGCATACAGCAACGCACTTTTTTCGATGCGTAATCATGTCTAGTTTTGTGTCTGAAAAAGAGATTTCGCAGGGAGCTCAACATTTTGTGCTTTCTTTTGGAGAAATCGGCGCCAGAATCGCTTTAAATGCTTGCAGTAGCCTAGGCTGACAAGGTGGTAGCGGAAATCATTGGCAAAGTTTGTTTGAACGATAACCATTTTGACTTGAGTGACAAGAAGCGTTTAAATCGAACCAAAAACGTGTTGGAGCCTGCATTGCAGGTTCGTTTGGATGAGGATGATCTGTAATCGTTAAAAATACTTGCCCAGTAGCCAAAAAATGGTTAAGTTCCTTGAAAAGGTTCTTACTATTGGAAAATGGGTCATGAGAAATTTCTAAACGATAGGCAGATGGAGCGATATGGTCCGAAATTATTTGAATACTTTCAACTGCGATGTTATACCCTACCCACTTTATTTAATTATGTTTTGTGACACATATTTTTAACATTTTTCCCTGAATGATGATCCTTTCAAGAACGATGTGTAAAAGTTTTGGATCAATCGAAGCAAAACTGACCAAGTTATAGATTTTTGAAAATCCGCGCTCCATGCAGAACGCTACTTTGAAGAGCGTTTCCCCAAAAAGCAACATTTTCACAGTCGGTGCCCATCGTACCGTAAAAACTAATGCACCGATCGATTTGAAATTTTTAACACATAATTTGTATACTTTTTGCCAGGTAGGCTCGTCGAGATATCATGAAAATTGTTGATACTTTTTTCGAAACAAATCTGTAAAGTTCGTTTTTTATGGCAGAATCGCAAAAAGCATCACTTTTTCAACTTCAAAACTCTGCCAAAAATCGAAAAATTGGAATATCAACAAAAACTCAACGAGGCTACCTAGATAAACTTATAATCTTTCGAACGAGTATCGAGTATTGTATATTTCAGATGACCTATCACGCAGCTACGATGGACACCGTAAAAAGTACCTTTTCGTAGACGCACCTTCATGAATGGCATCACATGGATAGATTGCATTGTGATGTGCATTGGATGTGTGTGGATGGGCAGTGTGATGAATCTCCCCCAAAATAAAACAAAATATTCTTCAAAAGTTGTAGTTTAATATGCCATTCATTTGAAAAAATTAAGTGGAATGGTTCCGTCACAAAAAATCGCCAAATATGATCCTTGGTTTATCTAGAAATGAATAAAGCCCTCCCCCCCGGGAAAAATTGTGTGTGCCGGCGAATCGATCGAACACGATTGAACACAACGCCCTGATCTGTATCTGTTGACGGTGACTGTTGGGAACTATCCTTGAGGCATCATCGGATCTTTGCTGCGTGCTGCGATTCTCCAAGCCTCTCCAAGGCACTATCCGAGTTTTCTTTTCCAACGGGAACGACGACACGAGAGGGCGCAGTTTGTTCTTCTAGTGCACGAAACAGTTAGAAATGTTAAGAATTTCCCACTTTTTCCAGCTACTTCACGGTGATTTACCTCTTTCTTGGATGGATGGTGTTTGATGGATAGATTGGACATCAATCAACTCTCGAAGATAAAACAATGGAGTGTGCAGCATCGTACCAAAACCATTTGATGAATCGCTTACCTATCAACATTCCATTTAGAAGCACTGGGATTAACAAATTTACCGGGATTAGTATTAAAGTTCTATGCGAATACGACTCGTCCGTAAGTCCTTAAAAAAATATATACAAATTAATTTTCTCGCAGAATCACAATCCTTACCAGGATCGTTCCAGTTGCGCCCACTTTGTTTACACCTGGCGACTGGCGTTTCTGTTCGGTGTTCGGAATGCTCCTTCGAGGAGAACCAGGTGAATCCTTTCTACAGGATTTTGTGGTCTTATTGAAGATCTGTATAGGGTCCTTTCTAGAGTAGGTTTTGTGTGTTTCATTGGAGAGAGAGAGAGAGTGTCCTTACACACGAAGCACTCGTGAGCTGATCGAGGAATGGTGAGACAGCAACAAAATGGTTGAAAGAGGCGAAAGAAAGAAGCCTATACTCGAACGGAACTCATGCGCTCTCTGCTCGACACAAATCTTTACCCATATGCCAATGGATTAAGAAGGAACATTGAGTGCCTGTGAGCGCTTTTTGTCAAACGGGAATATCTCTCTGCTCGAACATAAACATCCCTCTACATGAAAACAATATCCTTGTGGTAACGCGTTTTACCAACAAAAAACATTCAACATTGACATGTTTATGTTTGATATGTATTTATTTGATGGGTGATACCGTTCTTTTTTTTTCTCTCTCATAGTCAATTTTCTGTACACAATTTTAACAGTTGTCGTACACCAAAAACGCTGTAAAACGATGCCGACTAAAGTAAAATTCCCGCTTCCAACAACATTATGCGGTATGCGGCGTAAAATCCTCCGCCAGGTGACCAGCTAGGAAAAGAAAAGCGGGCAAGACGCTGCTGCTGCAGCTGCTGCGACGAGATGAAATGCATTTCCGTGCCATTAGGCGAACCACCATAGATCGGTTGCAGATAAATCTACCATTACTCAATGCCCACACCAACTGGAGGAACTGGCCTGGGAAGCTTATGAGGCGACTGAAAACTGGGATTCCGCGCGATGAAAAAGTTTGCCGGTGAGTGGATAGCACTGCTGCTGAACAGTTTTTTTACGATGGTTTAACGGTTCGCATAATTTGCCATTTTCTGTCGTTAGCTCCAGACGTTGACCCCTCGCTTCGTGAGGGGTGAATTACCGCTCTACTGATCCTTGAGGGAGCCAAGCAAGGTTAATGCAGAGAGGAAGGCTGCATACTGGTAGACGAGAAGTTTCTCGACTATCAAGCGGATTTTTCAACGATTTGCTGGTGTATCCGCACTGGCTCAAAGGCAGTGCTGTGCTCGGGCTGAGCATTTACAATCCGATTTATTTTTTAAAAAGAAACAAGGTATATTAGTATTATTTTTGGTCCAGCGTGCGCTTGAACTGCTTGAAGCTAATTTAACTTTCCTCTTCTTTCTTTCTAGAGGATTGCGAAAAGCGAAAGTCTCAACACGTCCGACTCTGCTATTTGATGAATCGACGGCTAACGGAGTGACTGAGGAGCTATCCGAGAGTGTCAGCAAGCAGAAATCGAAAGCGAAAGTGCACCGGACAGCGAACCGGTTGAAGAAGAGAGAGAAAAAAAGGGAAAAGCAGAAAGGAGAAAGATCGCAAGGATGTCTTGGCAAATGGTTAAATCTAGCGCGTGCAACTGCGCTTACTCGTGCCTGCGAAAAAAGCATGACCCGCGTTCCTGCCCATGAGCGCTGCGCATCATGCAGAATGGAGCCTTGGAATGTGAAATAAAAAAGTTTAAAAAAAATGGATAAGCTAGCAGTTGGTTGCCTGGTTGGTTGACTTTGCCGAATCCCCAAGCCCTTCCCCATGTCTTCCCCCACCTCGTCACCGCCCCCCCCCCCCCCCCGGGGCCACACGGCACCAGCTACCATTAGCTAATTGCTAACTCGGACCAAAAAACCCCCCTCGCCACCACCGGGGGTCACGATGATGATTTGCTGCAGTTCGAAGTTCGACTCGCCCATAATCAGCTAGCCAGCCAGCCAACCGGCCAGCCAGCCAGCCTTCGGCTTCGCAAACCAATAATCGGAGTGGGCACGACACGCAGCAGCATGCGAGTTGCGAAATTGGTTTGGATTTTGGTTTTTTTGTCTTTATTTTTTTTTGGTTTCTTTTTTTGGGATGGCGTAAGACGTACACCCGTTAGTGCGATGTTGCGTGCCCATGATTTATGCGCGATTCCCCATAAGGTGTTTTTCCCCGTTTTTTTTTTTTTGTTGGAATATAACGAGTCTTCACTGTGCCTTTGAACCTTATCATATAAAACAAAAAAAATCCCGGAGGCCAGCCAGCCAGCCAATAAAACGCGGAAAACGAACGCCTTCCCTGATAGCCCTCGATCTGGTGAATGAAGGGTGGGTGGTTGGCCTCGGATTCGGAAGCCAGAAGAAGAGAAGAAAAAGAATACCCAAATTCAGGCAATCAGCTCATCGAAAGGCAACGAGATACGGGGCCAGCCTGGGCCTGGCTCTATTTGTATAAGCCCCCCCCCCGGATCCCGCCTGGCGACTCCTACCTCGTTCGCGCGCGCGCGCGCGCTGCTTATTGCCGCGTGGCACGCGATTGGCCCGTTTGCCATTTCGAGCCGAGTGCGGCCGCGAGATTGTCGCCCATCCGAAATGAAGTAATCGAATCCAATCGCCTGGCCTGGCGACGACGGCCACGCCGCGGACTGCCGACCAAAAATACCATCCGAAGGACGCAGGGCGCGGCCCATTATGGTGGGAGGGGGGGAGGGGGGTCACTCCGGTCCCATGAATAAACCCGAGAATTTAGGAGAAGGTAACCGTTCCCGCACTCTCTTTCCTCTCTGGCTCACAAAAAAAAAAAACATCACATCGGCCAGTCGACTCCTTGCTCCACTTGCGATGCTGGGGAGTCCGGGCCGACATGGGCCGGCCGGCCGGAGGGATGTAGGTCATCTCTGGAACCCCTTCGAAGGCCACTCGCCGCCCCGCGGGGACGAGCGGTTAGCGGAGGTTAAGCGAAAAGCCTTCCGCGAGCGCGCATTCAAGGACGAAAAATTGGAAAGCAAAGAAAAAAACAAAAAACAAAACAAAAAAGCTTCACCAGTCCTCGGCACACTCTGATATTGATGATTTAGCAACCTTGGTACACAATCCTGGCCCACCACCCCTTCCATCCGAGATAAAAAAAAAAACGGCTAATTAGAAGGCTAAGGCGCTCGGTGGCCGCAGTGCGGTTGTTGTCGTTGTCGCCGTTATCCACCGGCAGTGAGCGCGTGAACACCGACAACGACGACGGCGAGGACGAGGACGGCGACTAGGACGACGATTGGTGCAGTGTGCCGCCCTGTTCAGCCCCGACAGTGCGCCCGATAGCGACAGTGTCTACGCGCGCGCGTCTGTGTCTTTGGCTTTAGGGCTGTGTGAGTGCGTGTGCGTGCGTTGTTCGTGTGTTGGAGAGACAGCGGTCGAGGAAGGGACGGCTGGCCTCCCTAACAGGTGCCCGGATAATTGTGTCACATCGTGTCAGCTTCCGATCGGTACGTTCCCAAAATAAAAAAAAACAAACCCCTGTTGGGAGCTGGAGATGGAAGCAACAAGGTTACAGGTAGGCCGCTACACCAAACGGGGGAGGGGGGGGGGGCACACAGAGCAAGCACAATTTATCGGGACCACGGAAGGCCTCTAGTTGCGATTAGAAGTGAATTAAAAATGTGGTGAACCGGCGATCGGCTTCCCATTTGTGGCACACACGCCATTTTGGGCCTTTGGTTCGATCCTGATGGTTTCGACGGTTTAAACAATAAACAATAAACAAGTAGTATTCGTAACACGCCACTCAACAAAGCTCACCACCCTGTAAGTAATCCTAAAAAGCACCACATTTTTCGGCTTTAAAATCTGCCAAAAACCGAAAAATTGAAACTTTATTCCAATTCAAATTGGAAAACTCTACGCCTGCTGCCTGCAAAACAAAACCCACATATGATCGCTATCAAAAGAATATTGATGTGTATATATCAGATAACGCATCACACAACTCCCAGCGTAGCCGGAAAAAGTAAAATAATTGCAAACAAGTCTTTCTAAAATTGCTGCCATAGAAGAAGGTTTCTAATAAATCGTCCACAAAATACGACCAAATATTCTTCAATAGTAGTAGTTTATTACGGTATTTGCAAATACAGGGTGTACCATAAAAAAATGCAAATGCTTTCATTGCTCTGTTTTGAGTATTTTTTCAACACCACTATGGCATTATGGGATATCGTTGTGTTCGTGAGAGTCTTATCTATCAAATGATGTATAATAAGTACCCGTGCAAAAGATGTCTGTTCGGAAAAATGTACTCAAAGGCGACAGTGTCGAGTTTGCTTCGCGCCCAAGAGAAATCTCATAGATATAACAGCGGTCCTCAGATGTAATCTTGGCATTGTTTACAGGATTAAACGTTCTATTTATGAAGGGCAAAGGCCTAGGAAACACGTTAGTGATCGGCAACGATCTGAACGCACTGAAAAAGTGGTAAGATCGGTCAGAGCAAAAGTTAGCGAAATCCAGTGCAATCCATATGAAAGCTTGCATAAGAGACAATTATCTCAAGATCCTGCATGCATCGGTTGACCAAATATGACCTAAAAGCAACCTCTAGAGCTAGGGTGAAGCGTAATTTAATAGTTGATAGGATAAAACATCTTTAGAAAGGATAAAATATAGTTTGCAAATGGCACCAGTTTTCATAAAATCCAATACTAAAACGAATATTGATGTTTATATCATTTTTTTGAAGGAACACGTTTTAGCATGGATTAAAGCAAACTTCAAAACACCAGAAAATGTTGAGTTTCAGCAAGATGGAGGCCCCTGCCATACGTCTTAATGGTCTGAAACATGATTGAAGGAAAACATGAATTTTTGGTCGAATGATTTATGCCCTCCAAGCGGTCCTGAATTAAATCGGTTGGGCTATTCAATATGGGCGTTTGTTCGACCTAAGACCTGTGAACCATCACACCATACACGGTTGGTTCGCTGAAATCGTTTATCATCAAAGCCTGGTCTTCTAAGTTGGACACTTATATTACAGAGGGTGTTCTCGAATTCGTAACCACTTGGAGAATTTCATTGAAAAAACAGGCCGACAAACCCACTCATTTTGTTTGTTTTTGATAAACAAAGAAATATAGAGCGAATGAAATACTTTGAAACAGTAGAAAACATAAAAAAATGGCTTTAAACTTCAAAAAAAGATTTTTGCATTTTTTTATGGTACACCCTCTACATGTATAGGTAGATAGTTTGCTAAAAACAAAACGCCAAAAATTAGCCGTTTCCGAGTCCGAGTCAAAAGACTTGCCCGTTTAAGCGACGAACCCGGTTTGATCGTTGCTCCCTTTCAAACTTCAAAAAACTATCAAAAAGAAAAAAAAAATTGAACGTTCGCAAACGATGAGCACCGGAAAAGGAAGCATTTCGAAGGCAACCTTTTCTAAATTGAATGCCATGGGTGAGATTTTAAATAACCATCGAAAATTAGCCCTTTTGTGGCTCGAATTAACCTTAGCCCCACTCTTAAGGGGGGCTTCGGTAATTTAAAAACAAGGATCATTTTTGACGATTTTATGTGTGGTAACTATTCAACTTTATTCTTTCAAAAGAATGGCATTTTAAACTGAATTTTTCAAAGAATATATAGTTCTATTTTTGGGGAAGATTTAATAAAACCTTCATCCATGGCATCCAATTTAGGCAGTCGTGTCTTCGAAAAGGTGCTTTTTCAGGTGCGCATTGTAGCAGCGTGATGGGTGATCAGAAAAACACAAATCGATACTCGTTTGAAAGATTACAAGTTTATCCAGGTTGTCCCGTCAAGATTTTGTTGAATTTCCTATTTTTCCATTTTTGGCAGATTTTTGAATTTGAAGAAGTGATGATGTCTATGAGTTTGCCTGAAAACACGATTTTTAATGATTTGTTTAAAAAAAAGTATCAACAATTTTTATAAAATCTTGACGGGGCTACCTGGCAAAGAGTGTACAGATTATGTGTTCAAAATTGCAAATCGATCGGAGCATTAGTTTCTGTGACATGTAAATGATAGGAAACGGGTAATGCAGGGTTCGCAATTTTTTTAATTCGATTCCACAGCACAACCAGAGGCACTTTCGTCCTAAAATTGCTTGCCCTATGTGTTCACTTTTGTGGAGAGTGAGAGAGAGGTGGCGTTGGCGTTCAGTGCACTAGCCGATGCCGTCATTCCCGACATTTCCTGCATTTTTCCCCCTTCCCAGTGGCAGAAGTAAATCGTACGAGCTCGGTTGTTAAAGAAGTGAGGTGCTCGGTAAGGTGAAGGTGATGATCCGCTATCTGGCCGATAGCAGCAGTACATCGAGCGTAGAAGAGGCGACGGCAGCGGTGCGGACGCGCACGGGCTCGTACGGGCGAGGCACGGTTAACCTGGGGCCGCGCCGTGGCTCCGATACTGGGCCCATCACGAGCGCCACCATTCCCCTGCCCCGATCAAGCAGCAGGCGGGTGCCGGTCCATCTGCGCGTCCAGTTGTTGACCGCCAGCGACCGGCAAGTGCGGGTCGTCCGGGTAAGTAGAATGTTTTCCCCCTTTTTCGCTATTTTTCATTCTACCGGTTACCACTATACGATGGTATATAACAAATTTCGTCTGGTCTACTACACGATGAATCCATTTTTATTGGGGAACTAACCTTGAAAACGCAATAAGATACTACGCATAATATTAACTATCATAATATTAACCGTTTTCATTAACCTGTCAAAAATGACACGTTTTGTGCCATTTTGCGGGCAAATTTAAAACAAAAAATCCGGAAACTGATCAAACTATTGATGGAAAACGTGATCGTCAATAACTGATCCACTCGAAGACAACTCTGGCGGCTGGGAATGATAACGCTCGACCAGAGGTTGCAAAACCGCTCATAAACTATCATACAACATTTCGGATGGTAAGGGACGGACCTTTTCCACTGTATAAACCAGACATTGCTCTTTCTAAATACTATTTGCATGGTTCCTAAAAGAAAACTTGTTTGGCTGCACAGATCCTCCCTCTGAATGAAAGAATCGGAAAATAGAGAGTGTTTTCGACACGAAATTTCAAAAGTTGCCTGAAAAATGGATTAAAAAAAATACTCCGATTGATGGCTATTGTTCTTTTGGTTTTGAAAATGCGTCGTGTTTTGTTGAGCCAAAAAATCGAGAGAAAAAACAATAAACTTTTAAACCTAATACCACTACTGCTACTACTACTACTACTCCTACTACTACTGCTGCTGCGCTTCTGCGGAGTCCCAAAACGGCAGCATAGCCACTGGCAGCCCGGTCCGGGTTCGCTGGGCTCCGCTATTCCGATTGGGTACCGGCAGGATGCGCCTTCAGGGCAGAAGCAACAAATGGCACAGAGCCAGACAGACAACCAGACAGAGCACATAGACAGCTCGCTGGGGTATCGGGCAGGCGCAGGATGCGCACTTCCGGTTCGTCAATGGGCCTTCAGTTCCGCCCCCTTTTTTTCCGGAGTGTCACTGAGTGCCGATGAGTTGCGGGAGGGAGGGCACAATTAGGGAGCGAAGGCGCTAGGATTCCCCCCGTCACCTCCGCTTTCCCCTTGGCAGGCCTTTTTTTCCTGTGTGAGATGAAGAGTGGAGTCCGCACAAGTGGAGCACCGGCCAGGCCAGCTCTTTTCCATATTCATGGCACGCTATCAGCTACAGATGCCACTGCACGCCACCGGCAGGACCGTTGCGTGAAATGGAGCAGCACTGGGCGACGAAGTTGGTGGATCAGAAAGTCAGAAAGTGTAAGTGCACCGTGTGGTGGGTGGTAAAATGATTCAAGGTGGCTACTGAAACGTCACACGGATTTACATTCGTGTTTTTTTTCCAATCAGATGTTTTGTGGACATATTGTTGGACAGTATTTTGTAGATTTTGTGCGCTGTTCCAGCTCGATCAGCGGTTGGTACTTCATTTACACGGTCCGAAACAGGCGTTTTTTCACATTTCTGGGACATTTCTGGTATCTTTTTAAAGAGTTTTTGTGTTTAAATTGCATAAAATTTCTTCGACTAGAAGCGAAGATTTGCCGCAGTAATGTGAGAGTATCGCTGACCCTTTTTTTTGCCCATCCCGAAGGCTGCGGTTAAAAAGATTCCGACCGTCCACACTATAATATTAATTTAAATAATGTATGGGAAGCCCAGCAAAGAACAGCTGCATTATGAATGCAGCTAGCTGAGCGACATTGAGCACAACATGAGCGCCGGTTGCGTGCGCAAAATAATGTTTCGGTTTCGCATCCAAAGCATTTTTGGTTGGAAACGAGCAATATATGGGGTGAAATACGACTCATGATCATCATAATACAGGCGCATTTACACCAGAAACCCCAATTTGAACCTCCGCACACAACTTCAAATCGATCGGAGCCCGCAGGGTCTCACACAAGTGATGGTTGGCAAACAGAATGGTAGTGTGGACACATTTTAATTGCGAATTTTAATATACTACCATGATCAAAACTGAACCGGAATTTTGTCATAAAAAGAAAAGTACTTGTTTTTTCTTCAAAATTCAAATTGTCCCCTTCAAAGTAGTCCCCGTCGGATGAAATGCACTTGTGCCAGCGTTTGATCCACTCCTCAAAACTTTTCTGGAACTCGGTTTTTGTTATAGTCTTTAGTGCCTCCGGCGATTTTTGCTTTATTGCCTCCAAACTCTCAAAACGAGTTCCTGGTAGTGATTTTTTGAGTCAATTGAATTGGCAGAAGCCACATGATACAATATCACGTTAATTGGCCGGTTGTTGAATGGTATTGGTGTTGCTTTTGACGAGAAACTCACGAATAATCAACGCATTATGAGATGGCGCATTATCGTCATGGAGAATCCACGAGTTGTTACACGACAAAGCAGATTTTTTTGTTTGCGGATAAATCCAAATGATATGTTGGTGGTCTCAGCTATCTCCCTCATCGTCAATTTGCGCTTTTCGATCAACAATTTTCGGATTTCATCGACGTTTTCGTCAGTTTTGGATGTCAATGGCCTTCCAGGACAACAATCGTCCTCAACAGCCTCACGACCACTTTTAAAGCGTTCATACCACTGGTACACCTGTGTTTTCGATAGAGTATTGTCACCATAACACTTTTGTATCATTTTTAATGTGTCGGAACACTCAATTTAATTTTTAACGTTGTTCATGTTTTGAATCCATTTTAAAAATCGCTATGACGTAAAAACTTAATGCAAACAAATCTCTGCTGTAAACGTAAATGAAGAGCTGGCAAGCTGAAACTTGGCATGTACGTCAGTAACAGAGCCATAAACGTAATAAAAAAAAACAGAATTCAAAATTGATAAGCTTGCGAGGAATAAATTCAAAATTCCGGTTTATTTTTGATCATAGTAGTAAGTGTTAATGGCCAACAAAAATATCAACATAAAGGAGGCGGAAATTACCAGAAATGTCCTAATTGGGGGAAAAAAAAAAGCTTCGTGACAGACTGTGACTGTAATCTTTTTAACCAAAGTGCAACACCTTTTTGGGGCATTACATTTTTGGCGCAAGCTTAACGGTATCTTTCGGGGTGATAACGCCATTTACCGAGAGAACAAAGGAGTTTCATGGTTCTTCTCTCTCCTTCTCTCTCTCTCTCTCTCTCTCTCTCTCTCTCTCTCGCCCTCTCTTTCTCTCCTTCTCTGCCCCACTCCAAGCTCGAGCGCATGCTAATTAACCACTCGCTCCACGAAACGAAACTTCTTTCCTCCTCCTCCTCCTCCTCCAGCGTGCGACCTTGTGCGGTTCTTTCGCGGCGTGGCGTGGCGTGGGCTGGCGTGGCACAGATGAGACACATTCCTGCGCTGGTGTCCTGCGGTGCGGGCTATCTTATCGTGGCCACGCGACAAATGCGGTGCGAAGGTTTGCCACCGCACCGCACCGCAGAGAATCCGAAATTCCTTGGGCTCGATGGGGTCCGTTCCGTCACCACACGGAACCTTGGCACCGATTCTGCTGCTGCTGCTGCTGCTGCTGCTGCTGTGACATTGATGATTGATGCCCCCCAGCCACCCCCCCAGCGCGCGCGCTGCATCGGACTGAGCAGCGTAGCGCTCCCTAAAATGCGTGGCCCTGGACCGCCGGCCCTGGAGATCCCCGGGAGCCGCGTATCGCGCCTGCCCACCCCCTTTAGGTGGCGTACATTTGGGGACCTGTCGCTCCGTGCTGCGTGATTGACTCTCGGAGTCGGAGGAGGACCTCGTTATGTAGCACCCTTCATCCCCCCCCCCCCCCCCCCCCCCCCACTGGCCACTGGCCACTGGCGTGTGCGGGCCACCTGTGTGACCGGCTTTGACCGTCCCGTCCCGCCGTTGGTTGGTGTGCGTGAGACCCCCGGGTCAAAAGGCCATTCACATTCCCAGAGGCAGGAAAGCAGAGCGAAGCAGATGGGGCTAGGCCCCCGCTGGGTAGGCATTGGCCTTTACGCCTGTGCCCTTCGCACACCCCCCCTTCCCCCTTCCCCCTTCCCCCTTCTACATCCCCTCACAGGTTGCCCGCGCTGTAAGGGAACGGTGCTACAAGAGGCTTGCTTGAGTGTACGTGTGCCTTGTGCGCCGCAGGACACCAAACCCTCTCTCTCTCTCTCTTTTTCTTTCTCTCTCTCTCTCTCTCTTTTTATATGTATATATAGATCCATACATAAAACGGATATATAAATATACAAACAAAACAAAAAAAAAAAAAAAAGAAGTGCTTGCGCATGGGCTGGGTTTGCCGGCAGTGATTTAAGAAATTTATTCATTACCCTCCCCCCACCCTCACCCACCTTCACCCTCGGCTCGGCCCGGTCGTTCGGTGTATTTTTCCACTCGGTCCTTTCTGCACCGCAAGGATGTGGCTCGTTTGGCAATTCCCCCGTTCAACCCACACCCCCCCCCCCCCCTTTCCGCGTTCGATCCGGTTCGCTTCGTCAGCGTCTTATCGCGGACTCCTTACCGACGTCGTCCGTTCGGTCGTGTGTCGTAGTTGTCGGCGTTGCTGGACGTCGTCCGGTTTGTCGTTCGCTGTTCGCCAGTCTGCTCAAAACAGACCAGTGAGAAGGAGGAGGGGCAGGGTAGGTGGGCAGGAGTGACGCCACCACCGCCGTGAACAGTGTGTTTTGCGGGCGCGCAGTGTTCCGAGGGTTTCAAAATGCTCGCCCAGTCGGCCGGACTTCAGTCTGGCAGCGATCGCTAGTAAGACGAGTGTTGCGGGCTGCTGACGCGTGACGCACCAACGATCGGGGACGATTTCGATTCTTTCGGCGTGTATTTATCCTCGGCGTGTTACGGGGTGGGCGTGTGTCTGTGTGTCTGTGTGTGCGCGCGCGTGTGTGTTAGCCACTCCAGTAGAGTTCCCTCCACTGCTTCGGTCGACACTGTGACACAACTGTGACAACGGTGGCAGTGTCATCATCATCATCTAGCACTGATCGACAGGTATCTTCTCTCCGAGGGCGCTTCCCGGCAGCTGCACAGGGCAACCGGCATCGAGGGTGGACGTTTCGCCCGCTAGTGTCTGCGCTCGGAGACAGGGAAGAGACTTTCGGTCCGAGTTCGACGTTCACCGTTCGCCAAATTGGCCTTTACGGGGGGGGGGGGACAATCAACTGTTCCGTATGATGACGACGTAGGCTAGCTAGGTGTAGGGTAGCGAGACCGGCACTGCCACACACATACCGATGCACCGGTGCATAATGGCGTACCTGCCGGTCCTGTTCCAGGAAGCGAAGAACAGAGAGAATGTAGAAAATGCCACGAAGAAAGCTAGATGGAGTGAGGGTGTGTTTACGAGAGAATGAGAGAGAGAGAGAGAGAGAGAGAGAGAGAGAGAAGAGCTGGAAAGTTTTGAGCGTTTTCGAGTCAAAGACGAGCAATATTGTTCTGTTTTTTTTTTCGGATGTATTTAGCAAAGTGTGCTCGAGGATTCACGTTTCGCGTCTAGAAATACACTTGTGTGAATGTGTCAGTGTGTGTGTTACACTTAGCAGGTCCCACATCAAGTAACTTCCCCCCCGTTCCCGCAGCAAAATTCACTAAAGGACTCACCAGACCAAGTGAAACGGCTTTGCGCAGTCACGCTGCATCTCCGCCTTGCTGCTGGAAGGTGCTGGTGTGTGGAACAGCCAATTCCGGTCCTGAAGTGACGCACCGACACCGGACACCGATTGCTTCTCGATCACCTCCCGCAAATCGGATCGGAATTGACCACAAAAGAACAAACCACCGAAAATGAACAAACGAACGAGCGAACGAGCGAACGAGCGAGCGTGTTAGTGAGCGTTCTCGGTGGCTCTGTGACGGTAGTGCACACAGACAGGCACAAGGTGCACAGCGAGACTTGTTGGACTGACCCCCCTCCCTCTCTTGGCCGTCTTGAGCTTTCGCGCAGCAATCACAGCACCAGCCGACCACCAGCGACCATCGATCAAAACGGGAAACTGACTACCACGATCAACCACCCACTCCCCAGCACCCCCTAAGGGGACGCAGGACAATACAGGCAGGCCAGTAACCGAGCGGCCGAGCGTTGGGTCCGATAATGGTCCGGTACGCTGACCTCACGCGTACATTCCCGTAGCGCAGGTTCTTGAACTTCGCCAAAGGACGACAGTGTGTGTGTGTGTGTATGGGTGTGTGTGTTTGCGTGTGGTGCACTATAAATCATCCAAACGAGCCCCCATGTGGGGGGCCAAACGGGTGCTCAATATTTAGAACTGTCTTTGGCTCTGGACGCACGTTCTCGAGATTTTTTTTTTGTTTTTTTTGTTTAGCGTAGGGTATCGTTAAAGCAAAGGGGAGCAAGCAGTAGGAGCAGATTTTTCGGCGCGGCGTCGTCGTGATCCCAGCCTCATGACTAATGTCTATCGATTCCCGTCTTTCGTTGTCGCTACTAGAGACCACAGACCGGGCCCGGGCCCGGACCGACCCGTTCACTGACTAGCAGGCTAGGCCGGGCAGGATCCGCGCGGGGTCTGGTCCGTCGCCGTTCGGCGCCGCGCTAGGAAGCCGTCGGTTGCCACATACCGTTTGACCACAAGGTTAGTGCTCCCGCGGGTGGGCCCGGGTGAGATAGTGTGCCCGGTAGTGCACTGGGGCCCCAGCAGTGTTTTTTCCCACCCTCGCCCCCCCCCCCCCCCTTTCTCCTCTTTCCGACGGGGGGTACGCTCACCCCCCGCACGTGTAAATAGTATTTGGTGGTTTGTTTTTTATCTTTTCTTTCTACGCGTTTGTACCATTCTGTGGATTGTGTCCGGGTTTTCTTTTGTTTTTCTTTTTTCCTTTTTTTGTACTTCTTCGTTTTCTCTCTCTCTCTCTTTCGCTCTCTCTCTCTCTCTCTCTCTCTCTCTCTCTCTCTCTCTCTCTCTCTTTCTCGCATTTTTATTCGCTCATTCTATCCGTGTTTTTTTCTTTTGTTTTGTTGTTCGTTCGTTTACTTGTATTTACCCATATCGTATCGCTCACTCGTTCTCTAGTTACACAAAAGAAATAAAAAAAAAAACCACGAAACAAGACATTCTGGGAATGCAAAAAACCAAACCTCCGCGCGTTACTTCTTACTATTCATCCTCTTAGCTCAGCTCCCACCATCTGCGCCCCTCCCCGCTCTTTAGCTCTTCATCTCATCGTGCGCTGACAGCAAACTATCTCATCGTGCCACCACGGATCCGCGCTGGTGTCCCGTTCCCGATTGTAGTGATGTTCTTTTTGTTTTTGTTTGTTTGTTTTTTTTTCATTCCTCTCTGCGAACCGAATCGAGTGTACATATGTCTAGCTTAGCAGAGAAACTATGCTTCATGCTGTTCGATGTGCTACGGTTGCGGTGGATTGAGGGTGAGGTAGTGTGTACGTAATAAACGCTTACCGAAAGTTATCGCGAACAATCGAAGAAAAAACCTAGGAGAGACCTGATAGAAAGTAGAAAAAAGAGGAAGAGAGAGAGAGAGAGAGTGAGAGAGAGAGAGAGAGAGAGAGAGAGAGAGAGAGAGAGAGAGAGAGAGAGAGAGGGAAAGAGAGAAAGCGACAGATAAGCTAAAGACGATTGATTATAAGAAAGGAAATGCGGGAGAAATACACATGAGAGAGAAAGCGAAAGAAAATGCCACAGAAAAGGATAAATGCAGAGAGGATGAGAATGGTAGAGAGGATGAGAAGGGAGGGAGAAAGAGAAAGGGATAATAAACCAATATCGACATCTCAACATCACGTGGCATAGTTTCATGGATTTGTAATCAAAAATCAAATGGCCAAATAATTCATAAAAAAATATAAAAATACTCTGACGAGGGCTAAGGGGAAAGAAAAGGAGTTGGTACGTACCAAATACATTCCTTATCTCTCTGGCCATTTTTTTTAAGAGATGTTGAATTTGGTTTTGCACCGAGAAGAGAATTGAGTGTAGAAAAGATTGCAAGAACAGTACAGCAACAGAACAATGCATATAGAATAAATAGAACAATGGAAAAGATAGGGGGAAAAGAAAACTAGCAGATTGCCGAGTTTTGTAGGGCTAGCAAACTAACGCTGAGATGAGCCGGATGAGTGAAAGAAAAGCAGAAGAAAAGGAAAAAGAAAACGAATAAGAAGAAGCTAGTATGCACTGTGCACGAAAACAAACAAAGCTAGCAATAAACAGAAACATTAGACTAGCAAACAGCGCGCATCAGCTGGTTAAAGTGAATGAACCGTTAGGAAACAGGATGTTTTCCCCGTTTAGCAGCCGAGCCCGATACCGTATTTATTTTAACTGATACCTACCGCAACCGCTACTTGGCCGCTGTTTGATTTGATGTTTTCCTCTCGCTCTACCAGGCACGCACTAGGTTCGCAAGGCAGCGCATTGCCTGCTGGTAGAGAAGCTAAAGAGCCAAAGTGAGTCAAAGAGAGTGACAAACAAAGGAGCGAAAGGACGCGGCCAGGCGACATGTTTCCTGTAAATATTTGCATTTGCCATTACCATTCATACCATCGCCTCATTAATCTCTCTGCTCGCATCGCCTCGCTCCTAAGTAACCGTAACCTCAAACGGGGACACGGGGACGTCTTCTTCTTCTTCTTCTTCTTCTTTTTCTACTTTCTGTTTTGTTTATTTTCTAGACTAGACACGCGCGCGTACGGGCTTCGCGATGCTGCCTGATGGCTGTGCATGAGATGCTCCACCCCCCCCCCTCCCCTCTCGCCGCCTCAAAATCCTCATTCGAGCTGTTCGCGTGGCTTCGCTCAGTCCGCTCAGTAGCAGTAGTAGTGCATACGGATGCGTTTCATGCCTTCTTTCATTTCCATGTTCTACTCCTCTGCCCCTAGGCCTAGCTAGGAGACGCGCCATCCAGTAGATCACCCATCATCCAGTAGTTCCAGTAGCCTCTTTACCCCCTTTATCTCTCTCTCTCTCTTGATCTATCAATCTCCACGCCACACCACGCTTCCCTAGAGACTCTCTTTTCATCCTCGCCCCGCTCGCGTGTCTGTGTTGTAACTAGTCGCCTCCATGCTATATGTTTATGTAAGTACAAAATGGGGCACCCCTCCCCCTCCTTTTTCCCCGCTATCTCTCTCTCTCTCTCTCTCTCTCTCTCTCTCTCTCCCCGTGACATCACCTACAACACGACCACTAACACCATCACTACCCGTTGTTTATAACAATCTTAAATGCGTTGCTCATCACTTCTGTTGCTGCTGCTGCTGCTGCTGCTGCTACTTCCCGTCCAGAAACACACTCCCTTAACCCTACTGAACCCTTCCTGAACACTCCGCGCACCCTCTCGCACCCTTCCCTGAGCAATCAGTGCGAAGGAGTGCGGAATTGAAGGATTTCGGGCGCTAATCTCTTTTTAACGACGCATCGTCGATCCTGGTGCCCTCCTGCTCATCGGTCTCGCTTATCCGCTTATTAGCCTTCCAAACTTCCGCTTCCTTCCACTACTCACCTCGCACTCCTTCACCCACTGTATCTGTACAACACAAGGAGAAGGGCCTTTTCCGGCTTTGGGTGCGATTCGCGCGACTCATTGTTCACGTGTGCTTCCTCTTCCGCACCTTCTCCTTCTCCGTTCTTGCTACTTCTTCTTCCTTCTTTCCTTCTCTATTTCTTCCTGTTTTGCGCGCCTGCTTCTGCTCGAAGCTAGCAGCATTTTCCTGGGCCCCACCACCACCACCACCACCACCATTCCATCCCCTGTGTTTGCGCGATACATAATTGCGTGTAATTAGGTGCTGCCGGTCGGTCGCTAGCGGCCCTAGTGGGCCTATCGCTCGCCGTCCATTACCTTGCGGCGTCGTCATTACTCGTTATCGTGAGCTCGCTTTTACGAGCGTTTTATAGGACAGAGCCTTTTTTTGTATTTTTTTTTTTGCCTGTTAATAGCCTGCCAAACGGACAAAAGAATCACGGTGATGGTGGTGATGGTGGTGCTGCTGCTGCTGCTGCTGTTGCTACTAGCCACACAGACCCTCACCCACACATGGGAGAGTTGAGTCCTTGAGGGTAGAGTTGCCGAAGCGAAGAAACGAGTGCGCGGTGTCCTTCGCCCTACTAATCGCGCCCGGCGCTCTGCAGAGATGTTTTAAACGATAAGCCAGCTCTGCACCGTGCCGCCCCGTTCATTCTCCGTCCACGAGGCTCATTGCTTGGCTTTTTGTTAAAAAGAAAAAACCCCCCACAAAATGAGAAAAAAACGAACGAACGAAACACTTAATAAATTAGCGAACATGCATGCCGATGATTCCCGACCCGAATGGAGGCGCATGGTACACCCGGTGGAGGCGCACGGTGACTCACATTTACTTGTCCGGGGTTTTTTGTTGTTAAAAAAAAAAACCCAATATCTACATCTCTAAACATTGGCATCATTTCAGTGGATACATATTTTTGCTATCTGTATTTGCTATGTATTAACCGTCCCCCTATCGCCCCTTTCAAACTATTTGCAAGATTCAGGCACATTTATTCCGGTTATTTAACCACTCGAAAGTTTCCATTGTAAACGTCAAAAATAAGGCAACTTTGCAAGAGAGATAGAAAAAAATTGGTTTTTTTAACCGTTTTCTTACTACTACCGGCGTGTGTTTCGAGAGGGCGCGAACCGGTTTTGCCGAATGCCTAGCCTAGCGAGCTGATGTGTGGTTTGTGTCGAGATCGAACGCAAACGGAGATTGAACACGCGTTCAGCGGTTAGCAACGGGTCACCGCGAAATGGTGACAGTCCACCATCACCACCAGCAGCAGCAGCAGCAGCCAACTCACAACTAGGCCAACACTCTCTCTCTCTCTCTCTCTCTCTCTCTCCCACATACACGCCCCAAAGCACACCACACATAACCTCGAGTCTTAAAATCCTGTAGGGCATCTAGAGCTGGGGTTCCGTAGCTTGATGCGTGATTGAGGTGTTTGCTACGCCAGTCTGCACCACTCTCCCCCCCCCCCCCCCGACCCCCAAAAAAAACCTCCCCCTAATCCATCCCTTGCTTTAGCTGTTGTAGTGCTTCTTTGTGTGCCACTGTGCTTTGTAGCCGTCTCTGTGTGTACTGTAGTGTCGCGCAATGGATAATTAGTTTCGCTCCCACCACCACCACCACCACCACCCTGGGAGGAAATGGGGGAGGGCGGTGCCATCGTTTGCCTTCCAAGCCAACCAATAATACCCGTCGAATACGAATCGCCGCCCTTGCTGTTTGTTGTTGTTGGTCCAGAACGAACGAACGAACGAGCGAGTCGTGAAGGAGAAAAAAAAACACAACAACAAAAAATGAGCCCAAAACTGGAACGCACGCAACTCTCTGCTCAGCCTGCTGCTGCTGCTCCCGAAACAGGCAAGCCAAAAACAACAACAACAACAACAACAACAACAACAACAACAAGAGAAAAAAAACCAGCGTGAAAAAAAAAACAAAGGGAAATCCCGCAACGATGAAGACGACGAACGGTGACGGCCATGACGATGATGATGATGATGATGATGATGGAGAGCACCGGCAACCCGGGTATCCGATCGACAGCCGTCACACACGCGCTCCCCTTTGGGTTGGTGCGGGTGCGTGTTGGGCGTGCAAATCCGGTCGGTGCCGGCCCCCTTCTTGGCAGGGTACGGTTGTGCCATGGTTTATGGTCATTTGGACCCTTTGCAGTCATAATCGCACACACACCTACCATCCCTCTCCTCCCCCATCCACCATCCCCCCCAGGCCCCAAACGTTCGAAAGTAGAGCGGTGGGGTATGGCCGAAAAGCGGCACAGTGACGTGTGACGGAATGGAATATGCTAATTTTGCGCTGCTTTCGTTTTTTGTTTTTCTCGTTGGTTGTTGTTGTTGGTTTGGTGCGAGATCGAGCTCACCGCCATCAACATGTGGGTGGGGGGGGGGGGGGGGGGGGGGTGCCGGTTTTTTTTTTTTTACAAAAACGACCCATCATCAGGACAGCCTCTGCAGACGTTCCGTGGGATGAGATGATCCAAGTTCATCCAACGGGATGCGATGATCGGTGTTCTGTCCCCCTCCCTCTCACACACACACACAGTCACGCGCACACGCTTTACGTTGGATTCCGTGATTCGTGAAATAGAAATTGGTTGGCTTGGACACGAAGCGCACGGAGCACGGAGTGGGAGCGACAATTGAGGTTATATGTTCGCGTCTCTCGTCTCTCTCTCTCTCTCTCTCTCTCTCTCTCTCTCTCTCTCTACCTCTCTCGATCTGTGTGTGCGCGCGTGTGTTTTTTTTTTCTCTCTCCTGTTGACCGGCTGATGCGTGTTTCGACCAGTTCTCCGATCCATCGACCGATACGACCGCATCCAGCGAGTTCGACGACGACGACGACGACGGTGGCGGCGGTGGCGGCGGTGGTGGTGGCGTCAGCGACCGAAAGGAGAAAGAGGAGGAGAGGGCGGAACGAGAGTGCAGGGTTCTCGGTGGTGTCCATCGGCGACCACAGAAGAGACCGGCGTACCACGTAGCACTCCGGAGTCGACCACCGGGAGTCGATCCTCGCTATCTGCCTGACGTTGACGACGACGGTGACGAGGAGGAGGAGGAGGAGGACAACAACAGATTTGTCCACTACGAGGAGCGCCAGTACGAACGCCAGTACTTAGACGAAGAAGAGGAAGAAGACGGAGAGGAAGAGGAGGAAGAGACAGACGAGCGTGAGCGGCAGGGGTGGTACGGTGGCCCGAGTGCCCTCTGGCGGGCAAACCGGAGCACTAGAGCACCGTACAGGGTGGTAGCGGTACCACCGGTAATCACCGGGTACGGTGGTCGGGTGTCGGCGTTCGACCCTGGCGAGGGTACCGGATCGGGGTCATATCATGCGTGCCGTCGCCGTTCCGTGACTACCGCGTCCTCCCCAGTGCGGTTACTGCCACCGTACCTTAGTCAGCATCAGGTGCGCTCCCATTCGCACCTCGAGGCGCACCGTCCACCGTACTACAACAGCAACTACCACTACTACTACCACCACCACCACCACCACCACCACCAAAAGGAGAACAGCGACGAGCAGCAGCCGGAGTCGGAGCCGGAATCGGAGTCAAGTGGTGGCCACGACAAAGGCGAACGCAACGAAGAAGAAGAAAACGTAGGGAAGGAGGTCGTGCGGTCGCGGCACCGTTTCCTGAGAATGTCCGGCGACACGACCGTCGTCGACCTAGCCCCCAGAACGCCCCCGAATCCTACTTCCAGCGAGCAGGATATGGCCACAGCAGCAGCAAGTCCGATCGCCGATACCGACACGACCACTAAGGAGGTTGCTACACCAGCAGCAGCAGCAGCAACTGGCACGACGAACACGAACACGACCGGGACGCCGATGATGGCCGAAGAGCGAAGCTCAGTGGCAGGCAGCTCTAGCAGCAACGCACCGGGTCCGAGCGCGCCAGTAGCTTCGACTAGCTCGAGCGCGACAGTGCTGCCAACCAACGCGAACGCCACGACGAGCCAGACCGCTAGCAGTAGTCAGCAGGCGAACAACCAAGGTGCTGACGCAACAGCGGCTCCCAGTGCTAGTGAACAGCAGCCAGTGCGAGGCGAGGCGACATCGGTAGCGTCGGCGACGGCCACCGCACCCAAGTTGCCAAAGGAAGTGAACGGTGACACCCCGGGCCGGAAGGGCCGTGGCGGAGCAGGAGGAGGCACTAGCAGCAGCAGCATCAGATCCGGCGGCGACCAGTCACCGTCCGGACCGCCCGGGAAAGCCGCCCCGCCCGGTGGCGGCGCGCACCTCAACAATCTATCAAACCCAGCGCCCAGCGGTGCTGCCATCGTTGCCAGCAACAACAACCAACAACAACAACAACAACACACGAACAACAGCAACCAACAGCAGCAGCAGCAGCAGCAGCAGCAGGCAACGGTAGCGCGCGGTCCGATCGCTGGTGCCGGTAGACCGCGCAAGGGCGGCTGGAAGGCCCGCCAGGCGGACAGTGACTCGTTTACGGGGCCACCACTCAGCAGCAGCAGCACCGGCAGCGGCCCGGATCACCATCTTCATCACCGCGCGACAAACGGGGACGACGAAACCGGCGGCGATCTGGTGCCGGGATACCGGCGTCAACCGCTCAACGTCAATCCGGTGATCACCCGGGATAAGGCGCCACTAGGGGGCGTTGGTGGCGGCGGCGGCGTCGGCGGCTGGGGCCCACGGGCACGGGCACAGAGCCCGGCGGCGGCGGCGGCGGCTGCATCGACTACTGTGATCAGTGGTGGTGGTGGTGGCGGCGGACAGCCGCCGTCCATGGACGCCACGTCCGAGGGTAGCGCGGTGCAGCAGTCAGGAGCAGCTCCAGCAGAAGCAGGAGGTGCAGCAACAGGAACCCCGGGAACGGGACCGGGAACGGGAACGGGAACAGCCGCTACAGTAGGAGCGCCCTCGAGCGGTGGTACTGCCGGGGACCGTATCAAGCGGAGTCAGTCGCGGAGCGACGTGCTGGACCTCGCCGACATCCCCGGTCCGTCGGGGCTACTGCCGAGCAACCCGGGCGTACCGGGTACGATCGGGGGCAATCCGCAGTCACGCTACTCAAACCTGTCGTTCTGGAAGGCGCGCCGGGTGCTGTTCTACCGGAATGGCGATCCGTTCTTTCCCGGCGTCGAGTTCCGCTTCAAGCCGGGCCGGGACATCTGCACGCTCGAGGCGCTGCTGGATAAGATCTCGGCCCGGATGGATCTGCCGCGCGGTGCCCGCTACATCTTCTCGATGGACGGTGACCGCAAGTACGCACTGGACGAGCTCGAGGACGGTTCCAGCTACGTCGTCTCCTCGTTCAAGGTGTTCAAGGTGAGTGGAGTCGACTTTTTGGCCTCTCGGTCCCCCCCCCCCCCGGCGGCGGTTGACAAAGAATCGAATCGTCGAACAACGAAGAACGAAGTAGAGAGTAGTGTCCCCTGGGGGACGGGGATATCACGGCGGCGCTATGCAAACGAAATGCAAATAGGTCAACAGCGGGCGCGCGCCCAGGATAGCCCCTGGGGCTGGCCCCTTTTCCGTGTGTACTTGCGCGCGTGTGTGTGTCGGTGTTAACAATCCAGTTCACCAAAAAGAAGGGGCCTCTAAACGGGGTTCCGACCCCTTATCCGGTCCCGAGCCACAGAAGGCGGTCAAGCTGGGCACCTCGGCAAGGTCCCCGCCCGCCCGCCCGAACGACCCGAATAGCGTGCGACGTGACGCACGGACGCCACCTCGGACCTCCTGGCATTGCGTAGGTCCGCGGGGGGGGTGTAAGGGAGGGGAGGGCGGGGGGGGGGGGGTCCGAAAGTGGAACAACGACGACGACGGCGATGACCACCGACAGCCGACGAACCGAGTGGCCCCCGGTCTTCACTTCTGTTTCTCCTTCTTCCCCGGGGGGGGGGGGGGGGGGGGGGGTGTCCGGGGTAGTCATGGGACCTTACTTAGCGATTGGCTTCCTCTCTCGCTCTCTCTCTCTCTCTCTCTCTCTCTCTCTCTCTCTCTCTTTGTTCGCGTTAGAATTCCAGGTCAAAGGTACAGGCTTCCATTTTACCACCCGTACTCGTTATTACTTGTGCTACCTTCGCAAACGCGGTCTCCCGGTTTTCTCTCTCTCTCTCTCACACGCTAGACCTCCTACAGGAGAGCTGGGTGGAAACCAAAATATCTATCTTTCTACCAACATCCTTTTTGGGGGGATAAATATTTTTGTTATTCAAGAGAAGAAGGAGGAATTTAGGAGAATTTATTTATTTTATTAATAGAGATTTTTATTTAGGAGAAGGAGGAGGATTTTTTTTATAGCTACTCTCAAATTTTAATTCAATAAACACCAAAAATAATGGAATTTGGTAGAGATACGTACAGGGTACGCCATCTGGAGCTTACCTATTTAAAGGTTGAATAACTCCGCCATTATTCAGCCGATTTTAGAAAACTGAACAAGATTTATTTAGGTTATTCTATGCCATTTATTGATAATTTTACAACAAATATGAAATCGATCAAAAGACCGCCTTTCTGTCGACACACAAAGGCGTTGTATTTGACAACAGTTCGGGGGAGTTATTTTGGCAATTTCAGCCCTAATATTTGCTTTCAGTTGTTTCATAGTCAATGGATTGTAGGCATAAGCCTTACTTTTTAAATAGCGCAACAGAAAAAAAAAGAAGTCCAGCGCCATCAAATCCTGCGCTCGAGGAGGCTCACTAGTGAATGGTTTTTAATAGAAAATGCGACAATTTCAATCCACTCTTTTAACGTAGAAGTGATCCATTACTGAAATGGTTTCAAATCGGTTTGAAAAAATGGCAGAATTATTCAAATTTTAAACAAGTAAGCGCCCTGATGGCGCACCCTGTGTCCATCAACGATAGCTGAACCCGTTGCAGGACCAGGACCAGCGGGCGCCCGGACACGGGCCAGATTTTTGGTGCGCGATTTGGAGCAAGTTTGCGATTGCGACCCCAAGACAATCCAATCAATCATCTCGGTACTCGGTGATGAAACGCCACAATGTCCGGACCGCCCCGTGGTGCATCCTTCAAACCGCGCAGAGAGCGCGCTCCGCGACCGACTAGGCAGGGTGCGGTCGATGATTGATGATGGGCTAGGCCGAGGTCCTGGAATACTGTTTTATTTTTTAGTTTTTTGTTTCTGGTTTTGGGTAAGGCCGTCCGCGGTGGTGGCCTAGCCCTAGGTACCAGTAATTTATGTGATTTGCCCCCCCCCCCCCCCCGCTCCCCCCACACACCTCACACCTCTGTTCCTTTGCTTTGCCAACCACCTAGCGTAGGAAAGGGTAACAGGGTCAAAGGAATTAATTTCCCATCGGCACACTTCGCGGACCCGCACACCCTCTCCGACGAGTCTCACATGTCGGCGAAAGTAGGGTGGCCCATGTAACCCCCCCAAGGGGAGGCACGCACGCGTAGACGTGGGTTTTGTATGCGTGTCTTTGTGTGCCAGCAAGTGTTGGCATCAAATCGGCAACCGATCGGTTTTCCAGTGATTTTTCCTAACCTGCCTGTTGGTGGCGGTGGTGGTAGCTAGTGTGTTTTGAGCCGTTGTAGTAGCACTGGACCACCAGCAGCAGTAGAAGCAGGGGCAGCAGCAGAAGTAGTAGTGATAGTAGTTGCAGTAGTCGTAGTAGTGGCGACAGGCACAGCAGTTGTTACAGTGACGTGTGGAGTGTGTCCAACACTTTCCCCCTCCCCGGGGGAACTCCTACCGCAGACTAGATGAAGATAGATGTGCGGGTACGGGTAAGTGATCGCAAGATGCTGGATGGAACCTTCCCTGTTACTGTGTGTCTGTTTTGTGTACCGCTTTACTGATGCGCCTGGGTGCTGGGGAGTAACTGCGGCTTTTGTCAGCTTCGCGAGCTGCCGCTGAACCGAATGTGCTGAGCTGCTGGTGCGAGTGAACTGCTAACGTTGCGTTTTTCACGAGGCGTTTAGCTGGAGCAGCTTCTGTGCTTCGCGTTCTAGCATTTCGTTGCCTCGAATATCAAAGTGAGCGTTCTTAACATTAATTATGATGTGGTCAATTATCTTTTTGATTTTAAGATTTATGTATCTAACAATTCTCGCGTTGGAAGAGTGATTTACCGAAAAATATTACTATTTAGCTAAGGTTTCTTGCGGTGCAAGCCGCACCGGCATGGTTTTGAATAATGCTTTTCTTTGCTGCTTTCACCTACTGGCCTTGGACTCGGGAATTTTTTTCGAAAGATCTCTCTTCAAATATGCCACATCCACAAAAACATCGCACAAAACATGGTCCTGGAGCTCAAGGTTACGAAACAAAGAGCTCACGTGTCACCGTAGGAATTTGTGGAATAATCTCAGGACAGATTCCTGGCGTGGACGCCGCGTAAAACAATCAATTGAAAAGAGGAAGAGGAAGAAGAAGCAAAAAGAAAGAACGAAAAACGAAGAAGAAGAATGAAGGAGAAGAGGCTGATAGTGAAGGAAAAGAAGAAAGGGAAAAACCGAAAACAAATTGCATCTTTTTTTGGGAATAACAATCGAACTTTAAGTGGCTGAATAACTAATCAAATATGGCAGAAAATTAAAAACAGATTTGTCTTGGTGGGTGGCCCAAAAAAAAATCTTCAAAAAATGTCTTGTTTTTTTTGTTGTTAGCCATTTATAGATATTGGAATTCTACCGATCTGCAATGGTGGAAGTTCCGATACCGGCGCTACTTACATCGAACCGAATCCCTCGCGGTGCCACCCGATTGGACCAATCCGATGACGCTCCATTCGCTGGCACTGCACCTGTCGCGTGATTGGCCAACGGCAGGCCCGTGGTGCCACCGGATCCTTCCGACCCATTCGGCCGAATGTCCCGAAAAACCCCCTTGTGGCGCACGCGCACCACAACAACACTCGAATGCCTGCTTCTACTCTTCTTTTTCTTTCGTTCGCATTTATTCGCGTGCGCGCTCTCTCTCTCTCTCTCTCTCTCTCTCTCTCTCCGTCTCTTGATCTCAATTTTCTCTGGTGGTTGTCCAACGTTTTTTTCCATTGTTGCCCGTTTCGAGAGCTCAATTTCTCCGTCGCGGCCGTGGTCGTCCTTGTTTGCTGTGTCCTGTTACTGGCGGGCACGGCAGCCAATTCTGGATAGATAGGAGCCTGCGATAGGTGCCCTAGCTCTTCACAAATTATGCGCCACCACCAAATTGCCCCCGTTTTGTTGGGGAATTCCACCACATGATGACGGCCGCAAATTGCTGGCGGTTCAATTTTGGAACCCAATTTTTCGGGTGGACTTGGCCTCTTTTGTGAGGGGCGTAAACGCTGGCTCCTGCCTCAGGGGGTCGCTCGGTCGTAACATTTTTTCTAGGGTCTAAAAACGAGAGAGAGAGAGAGAGAGCAGGCAGCTGCTGCTGCTGCTGCTAGTCGTTTGCGTGCGTTTCGCTTTCGTTGGCCCTCCTCCCTGTGGTACGTTGGCTGGAGGCTACCAATTATGCGCCACCATTTCCTGCCCTAAATGCACACACTCGGTTAAGGACCGCAACAAAGGAGTGGTTTTCTGCGAAATTTTTCAATTTAATGGGTCATTTGGGAACGCTGCTTCACGGCCGGCGCCGTTCTGTAGGTTTTCAGAAAACGTAAAGTCGTGCATGGCCGTGGAGTGGAGCGGAGCGGACCAGGGACCAGGCAATCAAGGGTCCTAGGAGGAGCAGCCAGCCAGCCAGCTCGCCCTTTTTGGGCATTGCCGGGATTGCAGTTTACCGGCAACCTTGACATGCCACCCGAGAGAAAGAGTGCCAGGGAAGCAAACATCACTTTCACTGACCAGTCCCTTACTCTGCAGTTCGTGCTGCAAACAAACAGCTCGGTTTCGGTGACCTTCCTGGCTATGCTGCGAATGGTGCCGCGATGCCGACGCGATCCTCAGGTGATTGTGTCTTGGAAGACAATTCTTTGTGAGAAAAAGAGAGAGAGAGAGAGTGAGAGAGTGGTAGAGTGAGGGCAAGGTCAGCAGCACCTGCGAGTCAGAGGCGATAGAAGGGAAGGAAGACGGTGAAATGGGGGGGGGGGGAGGGTGCACTACACAGCACAACGGGACAAACGCCACGGCGGCGGTCCAATGGTGGTTTGAAGGGCGAGAGAACGTCATTTGCATTTTATCGATTACCAAAAGCGGCGCGGCGAGTGCACTGCTCGCTTCGTTCTCGCGTGTACTACACACGCGTCTCGTCTCGGGCCTAGGAGGACCCTAGTGGAGGACCTAGCATGGTTCTTAGCATGCACAGATCCCCCCCCCCAAACTGTCCGTTTTGGAGATGGGACACCACGGGTCAAAATATCTACAACTCAAAAAACGAAAAATTGCAAATAGTTGTTTTACCGTTAAACAAGTAGAAGAGCAAGAAACTTTGATTTTGGCTGATTTTTCATGGAAACTCTCAGCGCAAAAATGTGTATCACATATCAATAGTTTTGTTTTTTATTCGTCTTTACTATGCTTTTTACAAATTTTCAAAAATACCATTGAAGAAACAAAGATTTTACAAAAAAAAACAGGCGAGCAAAAGGAAAGAAAAGCACGTTTCTTCACGCTTGCTACGTGCATAACTCCATTAATTTTTGGCGATAAAACCATAACACAGACCTCAAAAGATGGCTTTGCGATTAAACGAACTGAAATGCATCGTTGAAACAAAGAGAAAAATGGTTTTTTTTGATACAACACCATAGAATGAAATACACGAGGGTGGACAAACGTTTTTTTTTGTTGCGTGCTTTTCGTACCTTGTTCGACTGTTGTTGTAATATCTTTGGTTCTAGGAGGTATTTTTGAACATTTGTAAAAAGCATAGTAAAGAAAAATGAATAAAAAACAAAACTATTGATATGTGATACACATTTTTGGGCAAAGGATTTCTTTGGAATTCCGTGAAAATGTACTGAAAATGAAATACACTGTATGCATTAGTTTAGTGATGTAAATATTTGTTTCGTATCGGTATGGCGGTTTGAAGATTCAAGTTACTGGCCCATTCGATCCGATTATCTGACCACTCATCAATTTCAATACCGAATATCCATAAAATTATGCAATTTGGTAGCGATATGTAGATATGTTGTTTTGTTTGCCCCTTCTCCTCGTCCTAACTCTACCCGATTGGACTCGATTTGATGCCAGGCACTAAAGCATGACCAAAGAAAACCCCCATGACGCACACAAACACACACGCAACGTGAAGTCTCCTTTCAGAAATCGATACGCTGAGGTCCTCAAGGTCCTGCTAGATCGTTTGGTCTTCGTTTCCCATTACCTGGGGTCCCATTGCTGCTGCTGCTCCATGAAATTGGACTACTCCTCTTGCTTCACACCCCCCTCCCACTCAAGACCTTCGCACGACCCAAAAACCGAGCCCCCAGCGATGCATCTTCCCTTCGCTCTCTTACAAACACTGCCGAACGCTTCGTCCCGTGATGATGGATCATGGTCGGACCCTCCCCCCCGTGATGTGCCATGCCAGCTGGAAGGGTGGTAGCGAGGGGGTAGCGGGGGGTGGTCGCATTATGATCTAGCATTAGCGGTGGGCGAGAGGCGGCCCATCTTGCATAAATTAGTTGACAAAAAAGGTTTGCCACATTCAGATCGGTATCAGCAAGCGGTCCCCGCATGGTCCTCCCAGATGCCTACAGATAAGAGGTCCTCATCACGACGACGGCGACGACGATGATGATGAGTGGTTTGGGGGGAGGGTTGTAAAAGGCCAGCGGTAGGGGTTTTTGGCAGGGAGTGAAAGAAGACGCAGAATGAAGGTCGCAGCGCGCACTGACCGCGATATCGTGCCATCGCGCCAAAACGGTTTTTTTTTTGTTTTGTTTCGCCTGGGTGGGGTGGCGGGGTGGAAATTAGTTTTTCCCAACACCACCACCACCCCGCACCTACCGTATACCGGAAGTGACAGAGGCAAATGAGGTGAAACCCGGTGCCAAGGGCCGCACAGGGCGCTAATTGTTCTTTGTTCTTTGCTGCCCCAAAAAAAAACAAAAAAAACCGGCAACTTCGAAGTAGGGGGTGGAGGGGGGTGCGAGCAGATAGGATAGCAGCGGATCGGAGCGAAGGAATGCCAAATGTTTACAAGGCAAGGTGATTTTATTTATTGCCTTACCAGCCCTCTCCTTCGAACAAACTTTTTCTTCTGCTTCTTCTGTTCGTTCATTTCACGCCCCAGCCCTCAAGAGGGGGGGGGGAGGGGGCGCATGCTAAACTTTGTGTGTGTATGTGTGTCTGGCAACAAACAAACACTGGCTGGCTGGAAAGCATTTAATTTAATTCCTTTCTTTACACGCCACACAGCGCCCCCGGGGACCCATAAGTGGGCTGAAACCGGGTTGGGGGGG
>NC_064879.1:4799353-4811853 GCF_943734665.1 Anopheles aquasalis
CTCCTCGAATTCTACTCTACCTACCTGGTCTCTCTCTCTCTCTCTTTCTCTCTCTCTCTCTCTCTCTCTCTCTCTCTCTCTCTCTCTCTCTCTGCACAAAACCAGACACTGCAAGAGGGCATCTGGGGCGCGACGTTCCATCCGCTCGACGACAATCTGCTGATCACGCACGGTCGGGGCCACCTGGCGTTCTGGCACCGGCGGAAAGATGGTTTCTTCGAGAAGACCGACATCATCAAACCGGTAAGCACCGTCTTTCGGACCCTCCGGTCTGTTCATTTTCTATAAAGAGGAAGGCTAAAGGCTAATTCTAACAACAACAAACAAAGCAACGGCTCATTTGTGGAGGAAACCATTCTCATTACGTCTTTGTCCAAAGGCCATGTTAACCTACGACTTTGCTATCATATTTGACGGATTTTTATTGGGGAAGAGCATTCGTTAAAAACTGACGCACCTTGGACGCGTCAAGCTTCGAAAGGCGTGCCTGTAGAATTATGCTTTCTTTTTTGCCTTGTCAGCTGAAATATGTAAATGAGCATTTTCATCAGCAGCGCCGTCGAGTTTTTTGTTGATTTTCCCCCGGTTTACGAGTTTTCTAGCAGATTGTTGTCGTTGTTCTACGATCAAACCGGGTTCGTCGCTTAAAAGGCCAAGTCTTTCGATTCGGACCAAAATCAGTCCATTTTTGACGATTTTTTCGTGACGTAACCATTCAACTTTACTTTTTCAAATGAATGGCATAATAATCTACAACTTTTGAAGTATATTTGGTATTGTTTTGAGCAACATTCATTGGAAAATGAATCCATGGCATCATATTTCGTTTGGCGTGTCGTCGCAAAAATACTTTTGACGGTGACCATCGTAGCTGCGTGATGGGTTATCAGAAATATACAAATCGATACTCGTTTGAAAGATTATAAGTTTATCTATGGAGATGATTATAAGTTTATCTATCCTTGGAGAGTTTTTGTTGATATTGCTATTTTTCGGGTTTTTGGCAGATTTTTGAAGTTGAAAAAGTGATGCTTTTTGCGATTCTGCCATAAAAAAACGAACTTTACAGATTTGTTTAAAAAAAAGTATCAACAGTTTTAATGAAATCTCGACGGGGCTACCTGGCAAAGAGTGTACAAATTATCTGTTAAAAATTTCAAACCGATCGGTGCAGTAGTTTTTACGATACGGTAGAAACGCTCTTCAAAGTAGCGTGCTGCATGGAGCCTTGTATGAAACGCGAATTTTCAAAAATCTGTATCTTTGTCAGTTTGGCCTCGATTGTTCCAGAACTTTTACACAATGTTCTTAGAACGATCAGCTTTCAGGATGTTTAAAAGCATGTATCACCAAAAGAAAATTTAATACCGAAGCCCCCCCCCCCCCCCCCCCCCGTTTTTGCAAATTAAATACCTTAATACGTTTATCTGTTTTCGGGCAAATTTGACTTCAATCACATTGTTTCGAATGTACTCCTACAGCCGGCCCGGACCTTTGTGACCTGCGTCCAGTTCGAACCGGACGGTGACGTCATCACGGCCGACAGCGACGGCTTCATCACGATCTACAGCGTGGACGCGGACGGTGCGTACTTCGTCCGGATGGAGTTCGAGGCGCACAACAAGGCAATCAGCTGTCTGGTGATGCTGTCCGAGGGTACACTGATCTCGGGCGGCGAGAAGGACCGCAAAATCGCCGCCTGGGACTCGCTGCAGAACTACAAGCGCATCACGGACATTAAGGTTCGTGTCACCCGGGGGCATATAACCAACGCTGTCTCACTTTCTCGTTTTTTTTTGTCTCCCTCCGTCGACAGCTACCGGAGTCGGCTGGTGGCGTTCGCTCGATCTATCCTCAGCGACCGGGCCGGAACGATGGCAACATCTACGTCGGCACGACGCGCAACAACATCCTGGAGGGTTCGCTGCAGCGGCGCTTCAACCAGGTGATCTTCGGCCACGGCAAGCAGCTGTGGGCGCTGGCAGCGCACCCGGATGACGAGGTGTTTGCAACCGGTGGCCACGACAAGTACGTGGCCCTGTGGCGCCGCCAGAAGCTCATTTGGACGACGTCGGTCGGCTACGAGATCATCGCGCTCGGTTTCCACCCGTACGGGGCCGCACTGGCGGCCGGCAGCTCCGAGGGGCACCTGATCGTGATCAACGCCGAGAACGGTGCGACCATGCTGACGATCCGCGTCTGCGGCTCGCCGCTCAATGCGGTCGAGTTTAACCAGGGTAATTGTTTTGTTTGCTAGCTGATTTTCCCGAGTTCATTTCCAGCATTTAACGTGTCTATCAGCATGAGTTTTATCTTGAGAACGTGCAGGTTGGAGAAGATACTGACCAAAATAAGAAGAGTAGAAATAGTTAATTAACATCGATAATTTATGATCATCAACAGCAGCCAGTCCACGGTTAACTCATAACAAATCCCTCATTTGGGCAATGATATCTTGTGTTAAAGATCGGTGCCAATTGAATTCTTGTTGCTAACTGGAAAGCTAGGCTCTCCATTTCCAAACTCATCTTTCATTTGGCGAAAAAGTCTTGCATGCTGGAAATGCAATGATTTGTGTCATTACACTTTGCATTTAGACTTTAACAATCCTGCTGAGAGGGATGAACACGACAATTGTGCCACATAGCCAAGGAGCTTGGCTTTGGCACCTTTTGTATAAGTTGCGGTCGATGTACTGCTCTCTTCCCTTCATTTCTCTCTCTCTCTCTCTCTCTCTCTCTCTCCCTCTCTCTCTGTATCTTTTTCTCTTTGTTTTTGGATCAAATTGGGATTAAATTATTATAGAAAAACCAAAAACCTACTATTGATTGATTTATTGGAGGGAATTCGGTATTTAATTTGTTTTGTGACACATGTTTTTAACATTTTTCCCTGAAAGCTGTTCCTTCCATGACTATTGTGTAAAAGTTTTGTATCAATCGAGGAAAAACTGACCACGCTATAGATTTTTTAAAATTCGCCTTTCATACAAAGATCCACACAGCTCGCTACTTTGAAGAGTGTTTCCCAAAAAACCACCGCGTTTTCATAGTCGGCGCACACCATAGCGTAAAAGCTACTGTGCCGATCAATTTGAAATTTTTAACACATAATCTGTACACTTTTTGCCAGGTAACCCCGTCGAAAGTTTTTTTTTTTTTAACCGTCCTTATATATGTTAAAAAAAAACCCCGTCAAAATTTCATGAAAATTGTTGATACTTTTTGTATAACAATTATGTAAAGCTGGTTTCTTTTGGCAGAATCGCAAAAAGCATCACATTTTCAACTTCAAAGATCTGCCAAAAATCGAAAAATAGGAATATCAACTAAAACTCAACGGGGCTACCTAGATAAACTTATCATCTTTCTAGCAAATATTCATTTGTATATTTCAAATGACCCGTCATGTCACTACGATGGGCACCGTAAATATCTTTTCGAAGACACGCCTTCTAAAATTTGAAGGCATGGATTCAATTTTCCAATAAATGTTGCTCAAAACAATACCAAATATTTTTCAAAAGTGGTAGATTATTATGTCATTTACTTGAAAACATACAGTGGAATGGTTACGTCACAAAAAATCGTTAAAAACGGGCCTTTTTTGGGCTCGCAAAAACCAAAGTCCCCCCCCGAAGCTTACCACGAACCTGCTTTGAATTGCGAAGCATAAGGGAATGCGGTGGGTGAAAGAATTAAGTAAACTCCGCTTTGATGTTACCAAATCAATTTAGAGACCCCAAAAAAACATTGGAAATGACATCCATATTGCCCTAGAAGGGATTTTTAGGATAGGAAATGTATGCCACCCCGCCCCCCTCCCCCTTATCCGGCAATAACCAAACTTTGTCACATGGTATCCCCACATGGAAAAGGACCCCCAAACCTATCAGCTGGGGTGATAAGCTTTCTTTGTGCCAAGTTTGGTATAGATCGGCCCCGGTAGATTTTGCGTGATGCGATATAGACTTGTTTTTATTTGTAAGAAGATTGTTTTCTTTTGACACCATACCAGTCACTCCATACTATCATCTCTCTCTCTCTCTCTCTCTCTCTCTCTCTCTCTCTCTCTCTCTCTCTCTCTCTCTCTCTCTCTCTCTCGATAGTCGGTGATATGATAGCGATCGGTTCGCAGAACGGCAGCATCTACCTGTTCCGCGTGTCGCGCGATGGTTTCTCGTATAAGAAGATTAACAAGATCCGCGGCTCCCAGCCACTGACGCACCTCGACTGGAGCTCCGAGGGTAACTTCCTGCAGTCGGTGACGGTCGACTTCGATCTGCTGTTCTGGGACGTGAAGTCACTGTCGCCGGAGAAGAGCCCGATCGCGATGAAGGATGTCAAGTGGCTGTCGTGCAACAGCACGGTCGGCTTCCTGGTTGCCGGCCTGTGGAACAACCGGTACTATCCGGCACCGGCCAACACGGTGATCGCGACGACGGCCCGGACGGCCGCCCAGGACCTGCTGGCGGCCGGTGACGCCGACGGTTACCTGCGGCTGTTCCGCTATCCGTGCATTACGCCGCGGGCCGAGTTCACCGAGGCGAAGGTGTACTCCGGTACGCTCGCCTGCGTCAAGTTCCTGTACGGCAACCACAGCCTGGTGACGGTCGGTGGGACCGACGCGTCGCTCATGATCTGGGAGCTGACCGAAGAATAGCCACTGTGGCCGCCGTGGCGCACCGGGATTGGTGTTGGTGGTGGTGGTGCCGCCACCACCGCCGCCATCGCCGCCGCTGCCCCCGCTTCCACCTCACCATCAGGTAATCCTCCCAGCGTGGTAACGCGCGGCAGCGGCGCCCCCTTACCCGTAGCGAGCAACCAACAACAACAACATCAACATCAGCATCAGCATCATCCCCATCATCAACAGCAACAATATATCCCTTACCACCACCAACACCATAACCATCATCCTCCTCACCATCTACTACTCAACCACAACCACCACCACCACCACCACCACCCTCCTCACCATCATTCTCATCGGGTGGGCCTCATCGAGTCACCGTTATCGGCGGTGCAGTCACCGGTCAAGGTAGCACCAGCAGCAGCAGCAGCAGCAGCAGCCAGTCCGGCCAAGGTTCCCCAGCAAACTACTACAGCAGCAGCAGCAGCAGCAACCATGGTGACATCAGGTGGACAGAGCAGCTCGAGCAACGCGCCAGACTCGAGCCGACCATCGACAAACGGTACAGCCGATCGTCAATGGGTATTTATGCCAAACAACCGACTCAACGCACTGCAACGCGCAACCAACGCATCAACCCTACGCTCTCTCGCTCTCTCTCTCTCTCTCGCTCTCTCTGTCTCTGTTTGTCTCAACACCTGCAACGTACAACCTGCCACCTATCAGCTTGAATCTCTCCGCTCTCTCTCTCTCTCTCTCTCTCTCTCTCTTTTTTCACACTTTCTCCTACTCTATCGCTCGATCAGTATTTCGAACTGCTGCTCGGCATGTAGTGTGTAGTGCAGAAGTAACAACAGCAACAACAGCAGTAGCAGCAGTAGCAGCAGCAGCAGCAGCAGCAACATCCGCTCAGTTTGTCTAGACCCTGCAGTGGCCCGTAGACGCTCAGTTTTATCGATTAATGTTTTGTGATGCACCAAAAGTGCGTTGAATTGACGAGTCTTTGGCATAGTCAGCAATGTTCCATCAATCGGGGCCTGTGAAATTTTCAATAACATAGGCAATTGGTGTGGTACGAAATACTCAGATAAAAGAGACTGAACTGGCAAACCGGAATTGATTAAAAAAAGTAATTCCATAAATATCGACACAAATAATTTTCGATAAAATCCCCTCTGTTTTTTAACTATCAGGCCGTTTCTACACTGCGCCAAAATTTTCGCTGCCAAAACGAAACTTATAGGATTCCCATAGAATTCCTATGGGAATATACAAGATTCCTATGGGAATCCAATAAGTTTCGTTTTGGCAGCGAAAATTTTGGCGCAGTGTAGAAACACTCTGAGACCGTTTCTACACTGCGCCAAAATTTTCGCTGCCAAAACGAAACTTATTGGATTCCCATAGGAATCTTGTATATTCCCATAGGAATTCTATGGGAATCCTATAAGTTTCGTTTTGGCAGCGAAAATTTTGGCGCAGTGTAGAAACGGTCTCAGCTTCGAACCACGCGATGAAAGCAAGTTTTACAGTGCCAACAGACAGATGGGCGTGTTCGTCGATGTGGCCCACGATGGCGATGCCAATATTCAGTCTCATCAATATATTTGCAGCTTTCTGGACAAGAGCTTCCATTTTTTTTTTTTTGACCAGAGCTTCAATGTAGGCCACACACGATAAATATATTGGCGTCAACCAGCACGCACGCAAGCATTGAAAAATAAAATTGAGCGTGTGTGGGCATCGCTTTGACGGATCCACGGACTTTCCACGTATTTTTCACCACGGTAGAGCTAGTTCGATTACCCGACCTTGGTAGCTAGGCGGCTGCGTTCTCCTTCTTTTCGTCCTTTTCAGTTGTGCCACGATTCCGCTCTTCCTCTCTTTCTCTCTCTCTCTCTCTCGATCGCCCCCTCGATCTCTCTCTATCTTTATATCTTCTCCTGCGAGAGAGACACCAGACCAGAGGTTAAGTCAAGGATCTGCTCACCAACAGCGTCAACATCGTCGTCATCCTCATCATCATCATGATCATCATCATTAACACCATCTGTTGTTCCTTCGTTAGGCCGCTGATCCGGACTCCATAGTCTTGCCTACCCTCGGTTGTTTTCAACTCCATCCATCGTCCGGTGCATCACATTCCTTCGTCTTATCCATTGTCTCGTCTACCGTTTTTTTTTCTCTCTTCGCTCTCTATCTTTCTCTCTCTCTCTCTCTTTCTCTCTCTTTTCTCTCTCTCTTTTCTCTCTCTCTCTCTCTCTCTTTCTCTTTCTCTTTCTATTGACTTTCCTTTATCATTTTTTGTTTCCTGTTGTTTTTCCCTCTGCTCTGTTGGTTACCGTTCCCCGAAAACCCCTAATCGGCATTATGCTAATTGGCTAAACCTTCCAAACATTCGCTCCTCGCTTTAAACTCCAACACACACCCACACAACAACACACCGATTGTTACTACGATACGATTGTTTTCTGTTGTAATATTGGCTGGGCCATCAAAACTGGCTGGGAAATTCACTAACGCAAACCAACACTAAACTTTATCACTATTATCGTCCACTACCACCACCACCACCACCACCACCACCACTACTACTTCTACACGGAACGATCAACAAATGCGTATTTCATTCAACCTTTTACTGCATGATCACTGATAAAATTCTCAAAACTAAATATCAATATCACCACCCCCTGACCCTGCCCCATCAAATTCTAACCCCATCCTTGCCCCACCACCCCTTTCCTCCTCCCACACATCCTTAACACCTTCCACCCCATTCCAACATACACCCAACCGAAAAAAAACCCCTTCACTATTTTCTTCGCTTTCTGTCCGTCTCTTTCGCTCTCTTTTTCTTTTTTTCTCTCTCTCTCTCTCTCTTTCACTCTGGCTCTCTCCCTCTATCTCTCCGTTATCATTTTCGTTCCGCGTTCCGCGTGGTTTTGTGCGCGCGGTGTCGCGCGCGCGGGAAGAATCGATCTCGATTCACCGGCCGACCTTTTTTTGTAATCGTTTCGCTATGCAGGCACGGGACCACTCACCATCAGCCGATGGTACCGTGGATGAGGGAAGCAACGACGGCAACGGTGATGACACCCGGCGCCCGGCCCCGTTGGACCGCGTGGACGACGACGACGGCGGCGACGGCAGCAGCAGCAGCAGCAACAACAACAGCATCTCCAGCGGCTCCAGAATGGTGAACAGGGTACACCGGCAGCAGCAGCAGCAGACCGAGGAAGAGGAGGAAGAAGAGGGCCTGGAGCATGAGGGGGATGATGAGGGGGCGAACGATTCCGGTACGGAGCCGCACCACCACCACCACCACCATCATAGCGAGCAACGGCGCATGCGGAAGCTTCGCTGGCGGCAAACGCCCACCAGGAGGGGTGGAGGGGGACGGTTGAGCCGACCGAGCGTACCGCAAACCTCACCGGCCGGTACCGGTTCCTCCGATACAGCGCGTCCGGATCGACCTTCTTCGAACAACGACGACGATGAAGATGAAGATGAAGATGATGAGATGGAAGTAGAGTACGCCGTCCTGCTGCCGGACTCGTTCGCCATCCTGGACTGCTGCCTGGACCGTAAAGGTGCCCCATAGAGCATAGCGTAGCAGAGCCGTTCCATGCGCCAATGTAACAATGGCGGCCAACGGTGGGCGTCAGTAGCGAGCGAGTCACCTCTTAGCCACGGTTTGCTAAGAGCGCCCAGTGTTCTCCCATCACGGCTGTCACAGGCGTCTCCAGGCATCATCCTCAGGCCATCCTTAAAGCACACACACATTCACACACATACAGCGCGCCACACTATCGGTAACGGAGCGGAACGGTTGATGGTTACCTACTGGTTATCCTTCTCAAACCGTGACCATCCCCCCCCCCCCCCATCGCAACCTCTCTCTTCAACATCTCTTTTCACACCAGAACCCCTTCCCCGCCCACAAACCCCATCTTCCTTGAGGGGGTGAAAAACTTCCAACATCTACATCTCTATCAAGTTGCACTAGTTTCAATGGGTTTGTGATAGAGAATAACCCATGAAATGTGCAAGAAACATAAAAATATCTTAACAAGGGAGGGAGAGGGGACGTAAGGGGGAAGGAAAAAGGAGCTAGTACGTATCAAATACAGCCCCTGCCTACCCCCCCCCCCCCCCCACCGTTCCTCACCCAGATATTTTATATATTTTCATTCGCAATTCAAAAATGCAATTTGTTTAGAGATGTCGATATTTTGGGTGTTTTTATTTTTTGCTATCACCAATGGAATGATAAGGATATCCAGGGGACAGACACATCTGCACAGTCACGCACACACCCACAAACATCAGCAATCGCGCGTGTAGGCATGTATTTTTTTGGTTTGTTTTTTTCTGTAGCACCTAGGCACCCCGGGGGCCTCCGTGGTGAGTCTCCCGTCAATCCAGTAGTCGCCGTCGCCGTCGTCATCTCAGGGCGGTGCGAGCACGCAACACCCTCACCATACCCAGGAGGGGAAATGATACGTACTGCCACTAGTGTGTAAGCGGGTTTGATGCGACACTCAAGCATGCATTGATCACAAGTGCACAATCGGTTGCACATCCGGTGCATTGATTGCGCAGTACCGGGCAACAGCCGGGATGGGGAAGGGGGGGGGGGGTGATTTTTTTTAGGTGTGCTGTTGTGAACCACCCAACCCCTCTCACCTTCACGATCAGTCGCCATCGTGTTACACGCTCCCGTTTTTCCCTTTTTTTTTTTAATTTTTCTTAATTTGAGGGTTTCTTTTTTTTCTTCTTTTATTGAAAATCACAGAAACCACACACGAAACAACTAGGTAACTAGTAGCAGCAAGAGTAGTGGTAGTAATAGGAGTAGCAATACTAGTAGTGTCTGTCTGTGGTAGTATCCTGTCTGTCTCTACGTTGTTCAGGAACTACTGTCCTTACTGATACTGTAGAGTTGAGTCAGCGAGTCCTGCAGCCGTCTTGGTTTCGCCGCAAAATGGTGGCGAGAAAAGAATTTTGAAATTTTTGTACTCTCTCTCTCTCTCTCTCTCTCTCTCTCTCTCTCTCGCTCTCTCTTCCTTTACTGGAACTACTACCACTAGCTACCTGCAATTACCTAACCCCTTTTTAGTATGAGTGGAACGGTGTCGTCCAAATCATGACTCTTTTCGGGAAAGTCTCTTTTAACACAGGTCCCAGGCAGGGCAGGGCAGGGCAAGGAAGTTGATAGGGTATGCACCAGTGCATCGCTGCATGTTGTGTAATTGTACGTGCCGAGCGCGTGTATGAGTGTGTGTCTTTAGGCATTTTATCCTTAGACTGACTCTACGATACGCAAATATTTTTGATGCCGTGTGGAAAATTGACACAGCGTCAATAATCGTATAGAATTCTAATACGAATCCTGGCTAGATTTTAAGATTCCTATACGAATTTTTGACGCCAAATGTTAAATTTCCACACGGCATCCTAAAGTTTTCTGCAGCGTAGCGTCAGTCTTAACAATTACTAACCGATAACCTCGGGTAACGCGATCGCGATCGTGTAATTTTGTAGAATCTGGTTCATACTCACGCCCACACATACACAATCCCAAACACACACATGCAGACACAATTGCAGTGCTATTTAGGAGCCAAGCAGCAGGAGTTTTGTCCGTGGGTGGGTCCGGGTACACGCAAGGCTCCGCCATTCCAAGGGGCCGATTTGTGGGCCCTTCAGCAGGGTTCCTTTTGTTCGTCGAAGGCAAGCCAGTTAGCAGCAAACAGGTAGTAGCAGCAAAAAACACTAACTGGTGTAACCGTCGAGGACCAAAAATCTTACGCGCTTACCGCATGCACCCCGAACCATCTGGCCGCTCCCACTCCCTCCCTCACCCCGCCCCTCCTTGAAAACAACACACAAACACACCCAAACACACACACCGGAATGGAGAGCATCCGTGCAGCATCCTTTGTATCAGCTTTCCCCTAACAAAACCACGCAGCCATTGCATTTTTATATGACCTACCCGGTGGAGCCTGGAACACATCGTAGCAGATAGAGCGAACAGAGTTGCGCCGCCATTTTGTAGTGCTAAGAAGTAGTAAGCGAGTAAGCGAGGAATGACGAGGATGGGGAAGCCGAGTAGCGGTGTTTTTTTTTTTTGTTTTGTTTTGCGTGTGTTGGTGCCGGATACTAAGCTAGTGCGGAAAATATGTGGAAGCTCTGGACACATTCTGGAGGGCCCACAAGGCACACGCACGAACACGACTCTTTTCAGTATTCGGCTAGTAAACGAACGCGTGAAACCAGAGTAGACGGAGAGAAGTTAAGTCAAGGGTTGGTGGGGGAGCGTGTGTGTTTGTGTGCGTGTTATGTGCGTTTTTTTTTTTTTTTTGGTACCCCAAGGATCCCGAGGGTCGGAATCATTGTTAGCTGTGTTTTTTTTTTAATTTATTTTTTAACATATATAATATCGGACGAGCCGCATGTTTGCTAAATGTGCTAGTGTGGTTTTGATTTGTTGTTCGTATTGTTGTTGTTGTTGTTGTTGTTGTTGGTGTAGTTGTTGTGTTTCTGCTCTTATCTTGATACAGCATTGACTATCAGGCGGGTGTTGTAGACACGAGGAAGCAGGCGCACAATTCGCACTCTGCTCCTTCCTCGCGCAATTGAGGGATTGAAGCCGACCGTTACAACAATTTGGCGCGCGCGCGCACACAAACACGCACCCATTCCCCTTAGACCTGCGGGTACCCATTGGTACGCCAGAAAGGCGCACATTTGAGCACTTGACCTCTAGCATTCGGTAAACGTTTTGTAGTGAAAAAGGTTTATAGCAAAATGAGGAAAATAAAAAAAAAACGGGAAAAACGGTTTGCAAACCGCACCAGCAAAACAGACCAGGAAAGTTCAGGTGGGTTGGACAGGGGGTGGTGATAGGGGGCGGAGTGAGCGGTGAAGTATAGGTGAAGTGTACTCCCACCCCTACCCTTCCCCTCTTCCTATTCAATTTGTGCCGCTAGACAGTGCAACTAGTATTGGAAAGTTTTTTGTACATTTAATGTGGACACGACATACACACATACACACAAACACGTGTGCAAAGGCACAACGAAAGAGAAAAGGGAGGGGAGAGTCAGAGAGATGGAAGAGCGAAAAAAGCGAGGAAATTTCTTTTTGGAGGGCACAGTCCCATGAGAGAAAAAAAGGTAATGGTCCACACACGACCATTCGATTCCTATTATCAAACAATTAAGGAATGATTTTAGTACCCAAAATGTGCCCTTCGCAGCATTACAAAAAAAAAAACTCAACATAACACATGAGCGCGCACATACAATCACACACAAACACAAACACACACCCACACACACATACTCCACAGCTAATACTTTGACCTAATTGGAATGTAGGCGCGATGATGAACGTGACAGGCGGTCCAGTGCAGGAGAACCATGGTTTTTGGCTAGCGAAAGACCCCAAGTCATACTAGCTAGGATGCTGGATAAGACGCATGCAGCACCGCCGCACCAAATCTCTGCACGACGAAGATAAGGAGCGGAAGAAGGACGCATTGTGTTTTTTTTTTGAGGGGGACAGCGTTCAGCGTCGATCGAAAGAAGTAAAAAGAAGGTGGCAGAGAGAGAAGAAGAAAGAGAGAGAGAGAGAGAGAGAAAGAGAAAAAGCAAAATAAAGATCAAATGAATGAGAGAGACAGAGAGAGAGAGAGGGAGCGAGAGCTAGAAAGAGAGAGAGAGAGAGAGAGAGAGAGAGAGAGAGAGAGAGAAGAGTCCAAGCAAACAATTTAACTAAAAGAAACATTTAAAAAAAATCATACAAAAAAAACCAACCAAAAAAAAACTCTCCAAATCCCGACGAATCGTTTGCCTTAA